>NC_136107.1:26954898-27081261 GCF_965212315.1 Lampetra planeri
ACACTATACACTACACTATACACTAATATACACTACACTACACACTACTATACACACACTATACACTACTATACACACACTATACACTACTATACACACACTATACACTACTATACACCACTTTACACTACTATACACTACACTATACACTACTATACACTACACTATACACTACTATATAAACACACTATACACTACTATACACTACACTATACACTATTATACACTACACTATACACTACTATACACTACACTATACACTACTATACACTACACTATACACTACTATATACACACACTATACACTACTATACACTACTATACACTACTATATACACCACATACACTACTATACACACACTATACACTACTATACACTACACTATACACTACACTATACACCACTATACACTACTATACACTACTATAAACTACTATACACACACTATACACTACTATACACACACTATGCACTACTATATACACACTATACACTACTATACACTACACTATACACTACTATACACTACACTATACACTACTATATACTACTATACACTACACTATACACTACTATACACTACACTATACAGTACTATGCACTACACTATACACTACTATACACTACACTATACACTACTATACACTACACTATACACTACTATATACTACACTACACACTACTATACACTACACTATACACTACACTATACACTACTATACACTAATATACACTACTATACACACTATACACTACACTATACACTACTATACACCACTATACACTACACTATACACTACTATGCACTACTATACACTACACTATACACTACTATACACCACTTTACACTACTATACACTACACTAGACACTACTATACACTACACTATACACTACTATACACTACACTATACACTACTATACACTACACTATACACTACTATACACTACTATACACTACACTATACACTATTATACACCACTTTATACTACTATACACTACACTAGACACTACTATACACTACACTATACACTACTATACACCACTATACACTACTATACACTACTATACACTACACTATACACTATTATACACCACTTTACACTACTATACACTACACTAGACACTACTATACACTACACTATACACTACTATACACCACTATACACTACTATACACACACTATACACTACTATACACTACACTATACACTACTATATACTACTATACACCACTATACACTACTATACACTACACTATACACTACTATACACTACTATACACTACACTATACACTATTATACACCACTTTACACTACTATACACTACACACTACTATACACTACACTATACACTACTATACACCACTATACACTACTATACACACACTATACACTACTATACACCACTATACACTACTATACACTACACTATACACTACTATACACTACTATACACTACACTATACACTACTATACACTACTATACACTACACTATACACTACACTATACACTACACTATACACTACTATACACTACTATACACTACACTATACACTACTATACACTACACTATACAGTACTATGCACTACACTATACACTTCTATACACTACACTATACACTACTATATACTACACTATACACTACTATACACTACACTATACACTACACTATACACTACTATACACCAATATACACTACTATACACACTATACACTACACTATACACTACTATACACCACTATACACTACTATACAATACACTTTACACTACTATACACTACTATACACTACACTATACACTACTATACACCACTTTACACTACTATACACTACACTAGACACTACTATACACTACACTATACACTACTATACACTACACTATAACTACTATACACTACTATACACTACACTATACACTATTATACACCACTTTACACTACTATACACTACACTATACACTACTATACACTACTATACACTACTATACACTACTATACACTACTATACACTACACTATACACTACTATACACTACTATACACTACTATACACTACACTATACACTACACTATACACTACACTATACACTACTATACACTACTATACACTACTATACACTACACTATACACTACTATACACTACACTATACACTACTATACACTACACTATACACTACACTATACACTACTATACACTACTATACACTACTATACACTACACTATACACTACTATACACTATACACCACTATACACTACTATACACTACACTATACACTACTATACACTACACTATACACTACTATACACTACTATACACTGCACTATACACTACTATACACTACTATATACTACACTATACACTACTATACACTACTATACACTACACTATACACTACTATACACTACTATACACTACTATACACTACACTATACACTACTATACACTACTATGCACACACTATACACACACTATACACTACTATACACTGCACTATACACTACACTATACACTACTATACACTACACCATACAATACACTATACACTACACTATACACTACACTATACACTACTATACACTACACTATACACTACACTATACACGACTATACACTACACTATACACACACTATACATTACTATACACTACTATACACTACACTACACACCACTATACACTACTATACACTACTATACACTATACTATACACTACTATACACTACACTATACACCACTATACACTACACTACACACTAGTGCTGTCCTAGTAACGAATTGGCCCCGTTCTGTTTACGTGACAAACCTTATTAATTGGCCGTGTCGGGTGGTGGCGGGTTTAACGACACATTTATATATTTACGCGATCTACCCCAAAAAAACCTCGATTATCTATGATGAACCCATCGACCCAAGTTCGATTTCCAGCCAATACTAATACAACACCGGCGGCCAGTGATGTCTGGACCAGTCCTTACGTGGGCCACCCCCGTTCACTAATCCCCAGCACTGATCAGCATTGGTGAAGTATGGTCAAACAACTCACGTGAACTGCACGGTACGGGGAGGAGTGGTGGGGGGGGGGGGAGGCTTCATCCAGCAGTGAGACGACACAGATATGTGCATCACGATGAATGTATCCCCTTGCAATGCACGCGATGTCTTGCGATGCTGATGTTCACTACACTATACACTACTATACACACGCTATACACTACTATACACTACACTATACACTACACTATACACTAATATACACTACACACTACTATACACACACTATACACTACTATACACACACTATACACTACTATACACACACTATACACTACTATACACCACTTTACACTACTATACACTACACTATACACCAGAGGTGTGGACTCGAGTCATGTGACTTGGACTCGAGTCAGACTCGAGTCATGAATTTGATGACTTGCGACTCGACTTGGACTTGCATAACAATGACTTTGTCCCACCTATGAGATGTGGACTCGAGTCATGTGACTTGGACTCGAGTCAGACTCGAGTCATGAATTTGATGACTTGCGACTCGACTTGGACTTGCATAACAATGACTTTGTCCCACCTCTGCTATACACTACTATACACCACTTTACACTACTATACACTACACTAGACACTACTATACACTACACTATACACTACTATACACTACACTATAACTACTATACACTACTATACACTACACTATACACTATTATACACCACTTTACACTACTATACACTACACTATACACTACTATACACTACTATACACTACTATACACTACTATACACTACACTATACACTACTATACACTACTATACACTACTATACACTACACTATACACTACACTATACACTACACTATACACTACACTATACACTACTATACACTACTATACACTACACTATACACTACTATACACTACACTATACACTACTATACACTACACTATACACTACACTATACACTACTATACACTACTATACACTACTATACACTACACTATACACTACTATACACTACACTATACACCACTATACACTACTATACACTACACTATACACTACTATACACTACACTATACACTACTATACACTACACTATACACTACACTATACACTAATATACACTACACACTACTATACACACACTATACACTACTATACACACACTATACACTACTATACACACACTATACACTACTATACACCACTTTACACTACTATACACTACACTATACACCAGAGGTGTGGACTCGAGTCATGTGACTTGGACTCGAGTCAGACTCGAGTCATGAATTTGATGACTTGCGACTCGACTTGGACTTGCATAACAATGACTTTGTCCCACCTATGAGATGTGGACTCGAGTCATGTGACTTGGACTCGAGTCAGACTCGAGTCATGAATTTGATGACTTGCGACTCGACTTGGACTTGCATAACAATGACTTTGTCCCACCTCTGCTATACACTACTATACACCACTTTACACTACTATACACTACACTAGACACTACTATACACTACACTATACACTACTATACACTACACTATAACTACTATACACTACTATACACTACACTATACACTATTATACACCACTTTACACTACTATACACTACACTATACACTACTATACACTACTATACACTACTATACACTACTATACACTACACTATACACTACTATACACTACTATACACTACTATACACTACACTATACACTACACTATACACTACACTATACACTACACTATACACTACTATACACTACTATACACTACACTATACACTACTATACACTACACTATACACTACTATACACTACACTATACACTACACTATACACTACTATACACTACTATACACTACTATACACTACACTATACACTACTATACACTACACTATACACCACTATACACTACTATACACTACACTATACACTACTATACACTACACTATACACTACTATACACTACTATACACTGCACTATACACTACTATACACTACTATATACTACACTATACACTACTATACACTACTATACACTACACTATACACTACTATACACTACTATACACTACTATACACTACACTATACACTACTATACACTACTATGCACACACTATACACACACTATACACTACTATACACTACACTATACACTACACTATACACTACTATACACTACACCATACAATACACTATACACTACACTATACACTACACTATACACTACTATACACTACACTATACACTACACTATACACGACTATACACTACACTATACACACACTATACATTACTATACACTACTATACACTACACACCACTATACACTACTATACACTACTATACACTATACTATACACTACTATACACTACACTATACACCACTATACACTACACTACACACTAGTGCTGTACAAGTGACGAATTGGCCACGTTCTGTTTACGTGACAAACCTTATTAATTGGCCGTGTCGGGTGGTGGCGGGTTTAACGACACATTTATATATTTACGCGATCTACCCCAAAAATACCTCGATTATCTATGATGAACCCATCGACCCAAGTTCGATTTCCAGCCAATACTAATACAACACCGGCGGCCAGTGATGTCTGGACCAGTCCTTACGTGGGCCACCCCCTTTCACCAATCCCCAGCACTGATCAGCATTGGTGAAGTATGGTCAAACAACTCACGTGAACTGCACGGTACGGGGAGGAGTGGTGGGGGGGGGGGGAGGCTTCATCCAGCAGTGAGACGACACAGAGATGTGCATCACGATGAATGTATCCCCTTGCAATGCACGCGATGTCTTGCGATGCTGATGTTCTGACACCCGTGCATGCGGGCACGGTGGACGAATTCCCTGCGTCTGAACAATATCGCCACCCTCCCCAGTCCTGCTCCCTTACGATGCATCGAGTGTGCGTGGCTAAAACTGAAAGCGTGCAGACAAACCACCCCCCTCCCCCCACACACACACACTCTCTCTAGCCTGTCCATCGATTGAAATCGCCGCTCAAATTTATATCATGTAAAAAAAAAACTAAATACGCGTACGCATAAAACATGACGAACGAGGTTGACTTTCGCTCACACGTCTCGAGTTCACGTCATTTGAGCGTGCGGTTTAAATATACGGTACACACACATGCCTCGTTGATTATTATTATTATGATTTTCATAATCATCAAATTACACTCGTGATGAACCGAGGGGTAACTGCCCCCATCGCGTGCCACGTGAATCAACCTACCTTTAGTGACCGGCCGAGTCAAATTCTCGCAAACTTATTTATTGACTTACACATATACACAACACCGTACATATATGCATTTTTAACACGACTTGTTAAAACCATAATAAACACGACAATACCTCTCTCTCTGTGATATGCGTGGCGACAAACTCTTTAAGCGCTAGTCTGCGCGCGTGTGTGTGTGTACGCGCGCGAGTCTCAAGCATAATATTGCTCCCGTTCTCTCATTCAGCGCGCTCGCTTTTACGACTGTAAAATACAGCCTCAGTCCGGCCCCTTCTCCTGTTCAAAAAAATATGGAGTCGTAAACGACGCCGAAGCCGTGTGCGCAGGCTGCTCTCTGAGTTATGTACACACACACAGAGAGAGGCAGACGCACACAGAGAGGCAGACGCACACAGAGAGAGAGGCAGACGCACAGAGAGAGGCAGACGCACACAGAGAGAGAGGCAGACGCACACAGAGAGGCAGACGCACACACAGAGAGAGGCAGACGCACACAGAGAGAGAGGCAGACGCACACAGAGAGAGAGGCAGACGCACAGAGAGAGGCAGACGCACACAGAGAGAGAGGCAGACGCACAGAGAGAGAGGCAGACGCACAGAGAGAGAGGCAGACGCACACAGAGAGGCAGACGCACAGAGAGAGAGAGGCAGACGCACACAGAGAGGCAGACGCACACAGAGAGAGAGGCAGACGCACACAGAGAGAGAGGCAGACGCACACAGAGAGGCAGACGCACACAGAGAGAGAGGCAGACGCACACACAGAGAGAGGCAGACGCACACACAGAGAGAGGCAGACGCACACAGAGAGAGAGGCAGACGCACACAGAGAGAGAGGCAGACGCACACAGAGAGAGAGTCAGACGCACACAGAGAGAGAGGCAGACGCACACACAGAGAGAGAGGCAGACGCACACACAGAGAGAGGCAGACGCACACAGAGAGAGAGGCAGACGCACACAGAGAGAGAGTCAGACGCACACAGAGAGAGGCAGACGCACACAGAGAGAGAGGCAGACGCACACAGAGAGAGAGGCAGACGCACACACAGAGAGAGGCAGACGCACACAGAGAGAGAGGCAGACGCACACAGAGAGGCAGACGCACACAGAGAGGCAGACGCACACAGAGAGGCAGACGCACACAGAGAGAGAGGCAGACGCACACAGAGAGAGAGGCAGACGCACACAGAGAGAGAGGCAGACGCACGCACAGAAAGAGAGTCAGACGCACGCACAGAGAGAGAGTCAGACGCACGCACACAAACACAGAGAGAGGCAGACGAACACGTTCGCACGGATGTACTGCTCGCTACCCCGCTCACCTTGGCTCCTCATCCACGGGAAGAGCGGTGCTGACGACGCCCCCTGCACAGGGAACTCCAACTCGTCCTCCGCGCAGGGCCCCAGAGCCTTGAAGTCGGCGTGGTATTGAGCCGCTCCTCCTCCTCCACCACCACCGCACTCCGACTGCAGGGCGAACATCGGCTGCCTCCCGCACGGAAACGCAGCGTAGCCGTAGAAGTTGGCCGACGGTTCGAGCGCGGCGCACGAACCTGGCTGAGGATACGCGGCCGATCCGGACCCTCCGTGCTGCTGCTGCTGCTGCTGGTGGTGGTGGTGGTAAAAGTCCTGGGGGTGGTGGTGGTGGGACCCCGCGCCGCCATGCGCCATCCCGGACGGCAGATCGAAACCTGCCGCTGCAGCTGCGGCGGCTGCGGCCGCGGCTGCCGCTGCAGCTGCGGCGGCAGCGGCGGCTCCGCCGTGTCCCGCGGGGCCGTAGAAGACCGCCTGACGGGCGTTCATCCCGTCGGCGCCCAGGCGGCAGTCGTAGTAGGTGGGACGCATCGCCTCGCCGGCTTTGTACTTGCCGAAGAGGGAATTCGCGAAGTAGGAATTCATCGGGAGGTCGTGGAAGGAGGGAGACGGCGGGCGACGCCTGAGCCGTGGGTAGGCGGCCCTCCAACCCCAACCACCGTCCCACCCCCCCCCCCCCAAACTCTGTCAGTCACACGACGGCCTGCGCATCGAGCAGGAGAACGCGCGGCACGGAATCATCGACGCGGCGCGGGCTCCCATGGATGATCACGACGGCAGCTGCTGCAGCTGCTGCTGCTCTCTTCCTCGATGCGTATTTAGGTTAGCGCGGCCATTTAGGCCTATAACACGTAAGGGCGCGGGGAGGGGGGGGGGAGCTGGGGGTTCGTAAACCCCCCCCCCACCAACAACAAAAAAATCCGGTCTCTTTCTGCACGTCGGCGATCAAATGTCGTATTTACCCCTCCGAGTCTCGGCGGTCACAGCGTGGGATTTACTGCCACGCACCGCGCCGCTCCATGGAGCTGCTGCTGCTGATGCTGCTGCGCTTACAACCACCACCACCACCAACCCCCCCCCCCGCCGCACCTCTTCCCCCACCACCGCCTCCAACTTCCTCTCCACCCCCCCCCCCAGCTCCTAACCACCTCTCGCTGCAAGCAAATGGAAATATCGAGGCGGATTAATACGTCGCAGCGACAAAAAAAATGACAGACTTCACGCGCCGCGCGCTAAAACAAAACAATTAGAATAACCGGACGCACGTGCGCGGCCAAAAGATGAAATCCGACACCCATCTCACAACCCCAGAGGTGGTGGCGTGTGCATCGAAATCGGCTCTGCCGCAAAACGCATCGTGCGCATCGCCGAGTGACGATCGTTTTAAAGTTCGCGCAGGGTGATTGATTTGCGCGCACAAGCACAAAAAAACCAAGCTGCGAGGCACATGACGACAGCCAAGAATGTCGGCTGCAACTGAAGGAACTGAAGAGTTGTTCGTAGACACGTGGTCGCAATACCTGGCCGCGTGTCCATGCGGATTTGTGTGTTACACCTGGACCTGTGTGCGCGCGCGTGCCGGTCCGAGGCAGTGGGGTAGTAGGTACCTGTGTCTGTGTGTGTGTGGGGAGCGGTAGGGTAGTGGTAGTAGGTACTGTGTGTCTGTGTGTGTGGGGAGCGGTGGGGTAGTGGTAGTAGGTACTGTGTGTGTGTGTGTGTGGGGAGCGGTGGGGTAGTGGTAGTAGGTACTGTGTGTGTGTGCGTGTGGGGAGCGGTGGGGTAGTGGTAGTAGGTACTGTGTGTGTGTGTGGGGAGCGGTGGGGTAGTGGTAGTAGGTACTGTGTGTGTGTGTGTGGGGAGCGGTGGGGTAGTGGTAGTAGGTACTGTGTGTGTGTGTGGAGCGGTGGGGTAGTGGTAGTAGGTACTGTGTGTCTGTGTGTGTGGGGAGCGGTGGGGTAGTGGTAGTAGGTACTGTGTGTGTGTGTGTGTGGAGCGGTGGGGTGGTGGTAGTAGGTACTGTGTGTGTGCGTGTGGGGAGCGGTGGGGTAGTGGTAGTAGGTACTGTGTGTGTGCGTGTGGGGAGCGGTGGGGTAGTGGTAGTAGGTACTGTGTGTGTGTGTGTGTGGGAGCGGTGGGGTAGTGGTAGTAGGTACTGTGTGTGTGCGTGTGGGGAGCGGTGGGGTAGTGGTAGTAGGTACTGTGTGTGTGTGTGTGTGGAGAGCGCTGGGGTAGTGGTAGTAGGTCCCTGTGTGTGTGTGTCTGAACCGGTCACGGGCCTCCCCTAGGTGGACTCAGCCTCAAATAAGTACCGAGTGCGGTGTTTAAAAGCATGGCTACGTTGAATACCGAGGCTGCAGGGCGTAGTTCTTGCCACACCACCCCCTTCATGTACCGTGGCAGCCTTCAATGATACTGCTCGCTAACAGCACTTGCCGCCGGCAGTCCTGTTGAAGCTATACGGGGGATCTTTGTCTTTATTTGTGCTGTCGAACGATGTGTCTTGCGACGGAAGCACAACGTATACACAGGATGATGATGATGATGATGTGTTGCGGTGTGGTAGTGGTGTTTTTACCTGCGTGCGTGGTGTGGTGGGTGTCGTGCGTGCGAACGCAGCTGACGCAGCAGCGAGCAAGCCGGGTCCCCAGCTGACGAGCGACCACGTGGAGACGGAGCTAACTCGAGCCATCTCCGAGGCCTCCGATTCAACGGGTGCTCGCTGACAACACTTTCCTCCCCACGTGACCCGGGGTGCTGCTCGGCTTGAACGGCGTGCGGTCATCGATTGTCGGTGTCTCCTGCGAGGCCTTCATTTCAGACCTTCGACACTCTCCACCCCCCACCACGTGTTCCTCCGAATTCTTGCGGCGAAACTCGTGCCCAGGTCTCTCCGTCACCAAACACTGAGCGAGAGGTTCGGGGGGTCGGGGGGTCGGGGCGGGGGGAGGGTGAGAGTCAACGGAACGTGACGCGTCTTTTCGACGAGACGTGATTCTTGTTGGCCCTTCGGTGTGGAACAAAGCGATGATCAGCAGCAACAACAACAACAACAGCAACAACAACAACAGCAACAACAACAACAACAGCAACAACAACAACAACAGCAACAACAACAACAACAACAACAACAGCAGCAACAACAACAACAGCAGCAGCAACAACAACAACAACAGCAACAACAGCAACAACAACAACAACAACAACAACAACAACACCAACAACAACAGCAGCAACAACAACAGCAACAACAACAGCAACAACAACAACAGCAACAACAACAACAGCAACAACAACAGCAACAACAACAGCAACAACAACAACAGCAACAACAGCAACAACAACAACAACAACAACAGCAACAACAACAACAGCAGCAACAACAACAGCAACAACAACAACAACAACAGCAACAACAACAACAACAGCAACAACAACAGCAACAACAACAACAACAGCAACAACAACAACAGCAACAACAACAACAGCAACAACAACAACAACAGCAACAACAACAACAGTTTACCACAAAGTGGTGGTACCGTCACCACGGTGTTTGCGCCATGCTAGGTGCACTTTGATGATTTCTATTAACGCGGTCTAACCCCCAAATAAAAGACCTTGTTATTCACTTTGATGATCAGCAAAGATAAAGACACACCCCCCCCCCGACTCCCTTCACACTTTAGCCTTAACAGACTGCTGGGGGAAGCGCTGCTAGTTCACAGCACCTATGAAGGCCGGCACTGTGGGCCCACGACGGAGGGTGTGTGACCAGCACCACCACGCCCGGTCGCCTTTGTCTCCCCGGTGGCGATGTTTACTACACAACCGCATAAGGTATTCGTTTGAGGCTGATTCGACCTGATGATCATCGCACAAACACACACACACACACGCGCGCGCGAGCAGTTACTTCTATCGTTTGTCTTTCATTATAATTTCCACCTCTGATGCTTTCCTAACTTTGCCTTCACTACGCCTTGAAGGACGCCTCTGCCGCAACAGTGGGAGAGGGGGTGGGTGGGTAGTGGGGGGGTCCCGCTTGACCATACTTCACCTCGATTTGTATGCCAGTGCGGATGAGTGGAAGATCCAAACATCCATCCACCGGCGGCGCACGAGGCAGCTCTGGCCGCAGAGATGGAGCGGTGGATTGATCCGATGTTGGAGGAACGTTCGAGACGGCTACAGCACGTTTCATTCAGCAGTGCAGAGATCATGGCTGATGTCACTTAAACGAGTGTGCCTCGTATGCGGTGTGTATATATAAGAAAACATATCCGAAACGTAACACTGCACTGGTGAGCGGAGCAAGTGGTATGTCAGCTACGAATGCACCGATTGGATGCGCTCAGGCAAGCGTACAAACGGCACGGCGGCATGAGCCACCGCGTGGTACATTTGCCGAACGGGCCTCCGCCAAGTGGGAGCTCTTGGGGCAGGCCAGGTCTCCTCTTCCACGTTTGCGGTGCAGCCCATTTGTAAATCCTTTATAGTAAGTTGACTTGCTTGCTTGCTTGCGCGCTTACGACCGTGCACATTTTTCGGTCGTTTTTTTAACCCACTTCCCGTGATCCAATCGAGCTGACATTTTGCACACAGACTCGTTGTGCGTGACAATTTATTTTCGTGAAATTTATTTCCCCCAAAATTTTCCACTTTTTAGGAATTTTTTTTTTCATATTTAATTTAAAATACCAATGTGATAAAAATGAAACTCTTACTCAAGAAAAACAGAAATGAATAACAAAATAAAACCGATGCCACGCATATAAAGGATTTATAGTGAAAAACTTTGTTTTTACGGGTTAATTTTTATTGCTGAGCGAACCAGATGATTTTAATGAAAACTTGCCCCATCGAATCGAACAGGCCACCTCTGGGTTTCAAGTCCAGTGCGCTGACCATTCCAGCGGTGGGGCTTAGCCCACCTTTCTTTCCTTTTTACATTTCAAAAGATTAAAAAAAATTAACCCGTAAAAACAAAGTTTTTCACTATAAATCCTTTATATGTAAGATCACCTCTTGACATGCCCCGTATATTCCCGAGGGCACTAGCGTTGACTCGTTTTACCACTTTCAAGAACCTGGCGGCTTCAATGTAACTGCTCTATAAATAGTCTCCATTGTACAGCGTGGGGGCAGGGATTTCATGCCATGTGGTTAGTCAACATTTGCGTCATCATGAAACGGGCGGCTAGAGTCCTCTCGTCCTCTGGCTTGAGATGGCTGCCACCTATGGGTCAGATGATTGTCTGCCACCATTAAGCAATTGGTAATTAAATATTTATTTAATTTTCCCTAAACAGTGTAAAATTTGGGGAAAAAAATTCACGAAAATTTTTTGTCACGCACAACGAGTCTGTGTGCAAAATGTCAGCTCGATTGGATCACGGGAAGTGGGTTAAAAAACGACCGAAAGATTTGCACGGTCGTAAGCAAGCAAGCACGCAAGCACGCAATCAAGCAAGCAAGTTAACTTAATATAAAGGATTTAAAAAATTAACCCGTAAAACAAAGTTTTTCACTATAAATCCTTTATATGCGTGGCATCGGGGCGGCTAGAGTCCTCTCGTCCTCTGGCTTGAGATGGCTGCCACCTATGGGTCAGATGATTGTCTGCCACCATTAAGCAATTGGTAATTAAATATTTAAAAATGTTTCCCTAAACAGTGTAACATTTGGGAAAATTTTTTTCACGAAAATTAATTGTCACGCACAACGAGTCTGTGTGCAAAATGTCAGCTCGATTGGATCACGGGAAGTGGGTTAAAAAACGACCGAAAGATTTGCACGGTCGTAAGCGCGCAAGCAAGCAAGTGAACTTAATATAAAGGATTTTTAAAAAACGTGTTTGTCACTATTCCTCCACAATTCTATTCGTGCGGAAAACTGTTTCGGTTATCTCAACTATCGCGACTGGACGTCTGTGAAAGATAGAACTACATAACTCTTCGGGATTCCTCCAGTTTAGATACTGATTCTGATCCTGGAATCTCGAGGACGACGAAAATCAGGCCGTTCTGTGGTCCGCCGTTTCTACGCAGATGGCAAATACGGATGATTATAGAAGCGGGGGTAGGTGCGACAGTAGGAACAGTTATGATAGCGCCAACCATTGCATCGATGCTTCATGCGTGGCCGGTAATCGAACTACGGGATGCCGAGTTGATAGGGCGATGCGCTAACCGTTGCCCCACCGCTCCACCCCAAATTTGGGAATGTCACGTCGTTCCTGTGGCCACGCGATTTTTCATCTCGGTGTTTGCAGCACCACCGTCGCCATGGTGTGGATCGTAAGCTGTGACAGTGATCCAAGCTATCTCTCCAACACCACCACTGCCACACAAAGACAAAGATCCCCCGTATAGCCTTAACAGACTGTTGGGGCAAGTGCTGTTAGCGAGCACCACACCAGGGACACATTTGAGACTGAGAAGACTTCAGGGAGGCCCAGGACCGGGTCAAATAATCGTCACCGGTTTTGACCGTGAGCGGGAACTCGCATCACCAGGTTCCTAACGCAGCGCGCTAACCACTATACACCACCACCACACCACCACCACCACCACCACCACGCCACCACCACCACGCCACCACCACCACACAACCACTACACACCACCACCACACAACCACCACTACCAGACAACCACCACACAACAACCACCACGCAACAACCACCACCACACAACCACCACCAGACAATCAGCAGCACCACCACCATACAACCACTACCAGCACACAACAACCACCACACAACCACCACCACCACACAACCACCACCACCACACAACCACAACCACCACCGTTCCGCGCCTCCAGCGATTGATCTGTACTCCGGCTATAAACGCAACTCGGCGTGCTCTCTCTCTCTTTGTGCTCTGAAGTGAGACAATGGCCCGAAACGTTGGACATGTTTCACGACGAACGCTTTTATTATTATTATTATGACGTATTGCCATTGTCGATGTCGGAAGCGCGGAAACAAAGGATGCTGAGAGATAATGAAAAGGGTGATTGAAGAGGCGCTGGAGCGATACAGCCGAGAATGAAGAGCCGAGAGGAAGATGAGAGAGAGAGAGAGGAAAAGAGAGAAAGGGGGGAGAGAGAGAGAGAGAGGAGGTGTTTCCTGTGTACAGACAGCGAAAGAGAGATGCGGAGGGATGGAGAGAGAGGGATTGAGGGGAGGTAGAGAAGAAATAGCTATTGACCAACACGCGGAGTAAGAATTAGAGAGATGAAGAGAGAGAGAGAGAGAGGGGGGAGTGGGGGAAATAGAGGGAGGGAGATCATGAGAGATCTGGGAGACATAAAGATGAGGAGGAGGAGGAGGGGGGGAGAGACGGAGCGGGCTAAGAAAGAGTGACACAAAGAGAGAGCGAGAGAGAGAGAGAGGCGCAGAAGCTGTTGCTGGAGCAAAAGGCAAGCAATGAGGGGTCATAAAAGTGGGACGTGGTGCGGGGAGCACTGGGGAGCAGGGCAGGAGAGAGATGGGGAGCGGGGAGATGGGGAGCGGGGAGATGGGGGGCTGGGAGATGGGGGGCTGGGAGATGGGGGGCTGGGAGATGGGGGGCTGGGAGATGGGGGGCTGGGAGATGGGGGGCTGGGAGATGGGCAGAATGGGATCAGCGGAGCAGGCAGCAAGGGGCAGGTAGCAGGAGAGCTGAGGAACAGGGAGCACGTGGCAGGGAGCACGTGGCAGGGAGCACGTGGCAGGAGAGCTGAGGAACAGGGAGCACGTGGCAGGGAGCACGTGGCATGGAGCACGTGGCAGGGAGCACGTGGCAGGGAGCACGTGGCAGGAGAGCTGAGGAACAGGGAGCACGTGGCAGGGAGCACGTGGCATGGAGCACGTGGCAGGAGAGCTGAGGAACAGGGAGCACGTGGCAGGGAGCACGTGGCATGGAGCACGTGGCAGGGAGCACGTGGCATGGAGCACGTGGCAGGAGAGCTGAGGAACAGGGAGCACGTGGCAGGGAGCACGTGGCATGGAGCACGTGGCAGGGAGCACGTGGCAGGGAGCACGTGGCAGGAGAGCTGAGGAGCAGGGAGCACGTGGCAGGGAGCACGTGGCATGGAGCACGTGGCAGGAGAGCTGAGGAACAGGGAGCACGTGGCAGGGAGCACGTGGCATGGAGCACGTGGCAGGGAGCACGTGGCATGGAGCACGTGGCAGGAGAGCTGAGGAACAGGGAGCACGTGGCAGGGAGCACGTGGCATGGAGCACGTGGCAGGGAGCACGTGGCAGGGAGCACGTGGCAGGAGAGCTGAGGAACAGGGAGCACGTGGCAGGGAGCACGTGGCATGGAGCACGTGGCAGGAGAGCTGAGGAACAGGGAGCACGTGGCAGAGAGCACGTGGCATGGAGCACGTGGCATGGAGCACGTGGCAGGGAGCACGTGGCAGGGAGCACGTGGCAGGGAGCACGTGGCATGGAGTACGTGGCAGAGAGCACGTGGCAGAGAGCACGTGGCAGGGAGCACGTGGCAGGGAGCACGTGGCAGAGAGCACGTGGCATGGAGCACGTGGCAGGGAGCCGTGAGGCCCTTACGGGGCCTACAGGGCACGCGCCGCATGGACGCGCGTGCTGTTCGTGGATTGCAAAGTCGGCCTAGGTGTGTTTCCGTGGTGCTAAGTAGACGTGTGGTACACACACACGTGTGGTACACACACACGTGTGGTACACACACACGTGTGGTACACACACACACGTGTGTGGTACACACACACGTGTGTGTGTGCTGTGTGTGTGAGCACGTCCGTGCGCTATGCTCGCATCACGTGTGCGTCTTCGCGGGGAGCGGTGGCGGCGTGGTTAGCGCCACGCCGCGCGACGAAGCCGGCGAATCTGCGCGCGATTCCCGCTCACGGTCACCAACAGCGGTGACGATTATCTGAACCAGTTCTGGGCCTCCTGCTCCTCCTCCTAGGTCGACTCAGCCTCAAATGAGTGACTGGTGCGGTGTGTAAACATCGCCAAGTGGGGGAGACAAAGGCGGACGGGCGTGGTGGTGGTGGCTACCCACCTCCCTCGTGTGCCGTGCCGGGCTTGCCCCAACAGTCTGCTAAGGCTATTCTGGGCGCAGCTTTGTCTTTGTGCCGAGTATTTAATACCACGCCATGAAACAACTTTTATTAAAGGGTGACTGTGAACATCTTTGACGCTACGGTGGCCCCAAACGCATTACCCGATAGGACATAACAATAAAAACTTTCAATTTTTTTTTATTGTTGCTGTAACTATGTCAATAATAATAATAATACACAATGCTACAAAAAAAACATATTTTTTATTCATATTATTTGGGTCTTTCGGTAAAGTCACGTAGATAGGTTCGAAGGAAATAACAAAAACAACATAAAAACTACGACGTTTCGATCGCAACGCAAGCGATCGTCATCAGGAGGAGCGAATCACCTCTTGACCTGAAGAATATGAATTCCTGCAGTCACGAAAGCTTCAAGCAAAGATTGTTATTTTTGTATCGTTGCTGTAACTGTTGTCAATCATAATAATAATGATGATGATCCACAATAAGACGCACCATCTCTGGAAAGCGAACAAGCCGGCCATGATCGCAGCGCGCTTGCGATGCCTTCATCTGCAAACCCAACAAAGCGGAGCGGTTGTTGTCATTGCACCGCCGCCAAAGGTGAAGTATGGTCAACCGATCCCCATTATCGATAGGGCACGAGGAGGGAGGAGGAGGGGCTGCGGGTGGCTCATGGGTGGGGGGCTCAGAAGCTCAGCGACGATGTTGGGGGGCGGTCGTAGTGTCGTGGCTAGAGGCACTGCGGCTACGAACACGGATCAACCCCCCACCCCCCCCCCCCCCATTCGATTCTTCCGCTCACGACCCGGTCAACATCAGAGGCCGACGACTCCAGCCGAACTGGGCCTGGGCCTCTCCCCACCTTAAGGTCGACTCAGCCTTAAATGAGTACAGTAACCCCGGTGTAAACATCAGCAATGGGAGAAGACAAAGGCGGCCGTGCGTGGGTTTGTAAATAAACGCTGTAGGTTATGTAGATATGGGAAATCTACCGCGTCACTATTATTATTTTTTGTTGTTGACCGGGCTAATATTGTACGTGCGGTCTATACACACACGCACATGTAAGCAGTTGCTATACGGGGCTCGCGGGCTGCCACCACTGACGATTGAACCCAAGTTAGAATTGCAGGCCATTGTCTCACATCACTGGCATCAGAATCGGTGATTCCACACCTCCCCCCCCCCCCCACGCCTCTCCCTCCATCAAACAAGCACTGACCAGCGTGGTGAAGTATGGTCAAACAGAGCCTCACGGATCGATGAGGGGTGGGGAGGTGTAGGCTCTACACCCACAGCAGTGGATTAATGAGAGGGTGGTAAATTGTGCAAATATGTTAGCGTTGCACGCGTGTCCTCGACACAGTGCTGAACAATTCATAAACAACGCGCATTCATCAAACAACGCGGAGCGTCAAACGTTTCGCCTTCGTCATAAATGCTCACACGGCGCTGCAGTATATTCTGAAAGCGACCATAAACTATATATATACACTCTATGTGTGTGTGCGTGTCTATCATCGGCCTATACAAACGAACGAAATGTTCGGCATGGATTCGCGATTTTAGTTTGAAGTGTAGCAGTCCCTGTAGCTGCATAAACCATTTCTTTCAACGTGTAGGGGGGAGATGATACGGGGAGGTGGGGGGGAGGCGTTGGGGTGGGTCTGGTAGTGGCTTTCTCAAATGACAGAATCATGTCGGTTTGCGTTGGGCTAACGATCGCCACTAAAACTTTACAGCTGGATTTTATGTCGTTGCGGAGATACCCAGTAAAACAAAAAGTGAGTGAGAGAGAGAGAGGCAGGCAGAGTTGAACGCCGGCCAAACGGGGACTGCGTCTCGCGGCACCTGTTTTCATGCGCTACAATGATGCTGCAAACTTTATATTGTGTGCAATTATACCACATATGTACACACACACACGTGTAACTTTTACGTGGGGAGCGGTGGCGCAAGCGGTTAGCGCGCCGCGCTACGAACCACGGCGGGCACGAGTTCGATTCCCGCTCACGGCCACCAACACCAAGTGACGATTATTTGAGCCGGTGCTGGGCATCCCCTAGGTCGACTCAGCCTAAAACGAGTACCTGGTGCCGTGCGTAAACATGAATGCGGCCACGCGTGGTGCTTGCCACCCACCCTCCACGCGTACCAAACCGGCCTTTATTTTTGATCGATAACGGCACTTGCCCCAAACGTATGTTGAGGCTATACGGGCGATCTTTGTCTTTGTACACACGTAGTGAAGTGTGCGACATACACTACACGCGCACAGGCACACAGACACACAGACACAGGCCCTTATCGCCTCCAACAGACTGCTGGCGACGGCTGCTGTTGGCGAGCACCTATCAAGGCACGCGAAGGGGGCTGAGTGAGTGGCCAGCACCACGTCTCTCCAGGTGCCCGATGTTCACGCAACGCACCAGGGGTGCTCCGTCGAGCCTATGCCCGGCTACCGGCCCGAGGCTGAACCAGGTCCCGGTTCAGATAAACGTCACTTGGCGTCGGTGGCGGGAATCGAACTCAGGTTCGTAGCGTGGCGCGCCTGCATCTGCTCTACACGCGCGAATAATTCGGCGTCCATTTATATAACAACAAAAAAAAGTCGGCGTCGAGTGCAAGAGAGCTCGTAAAATAAGGCGGTTTTGATGTACAAGGTGATATTAAAAGTCGACGTAGGTTAATGTGTTTTATTGTATCGTGTTAACACAAAAGGTCCTCTTATCCTGTCCGTTCGTATGATCGCAGCAATTATGCCCAGGGGCCGAAGGCCAACGTGGAGGTCTGCTGGCTGGCCACGTGGAGAGGGGCGAGAGAGTTCGCGCCCTTCCTCCTCCCCGTCCGCAGTGGTCCACTCGATGGGGTTCGGCTGCACTACCACAGTCGCTCTACCTTTGGCTTGTCGTTAATTCATCTCCATACATCTCTGAGGGTCTTAAGTGTCTCTACATATCTCGACGAGTCTCTGTGGGTTCACTTAGATGGCTCCGTCGTTTGGGTTACACATTGCCAGTCGCACTACTGTGGCTCTTATCTTTAATTGCCCTTTAAATATGCGTTTGTGTTGTTGTGTTTATTTGCGTGCGTGTGTTTAGTTTATTGCCCTTCTCCCGCCCCTCCGATTGGCACGGTTGGCTACGTACGGTGCAAAAGAAGTTCAACATATATACATAGCCATATTAATGTATTTCGTTCTTTACAGCGCTACACGTGTTATGACGTTGATGCGTGGATATCGTGCCAACAATATATATTGCAAAAATAAACACGTACTCGGCGCATCGTGTGTTCTGAATGTGGTGTTCTTGTTTACGTATATTGATATGCTGTAATAAACA
This sequence comes from Lampetra planeri, assembly GCF_965212315.1. Taxonomy (NCBI): domain Eukaryota; kingdom Metazoa; phylum Chordata; class Hyperoartia; order Petromyzontiformes; family Petromyzontidae; genus Lampetra; species Lampetra planeri. The sequence continues at coordinate 26,974,907 of NC_136107.1, forward strand.
CACAGCTTATATATATACTTAGGCCAAATGAAAATTATACTCTGCACTCAAAGGTTTGGGTAGCGAGTGGGTACACTTGGATAATACAGACTTGTCGCTTGTTTCTCAGATCGTAAATCACCCAGAATGAACGTGTGTGTGTAAGGGACTATTCGAGCATTGAATGCATACACATTGTTATTATTAAACGTGTTGTTAGTATTACACATCATAATGTCGACTACGCAAATGTTGACGATGCGCATTCATGCATTCACATCGACTGAATAATTCTACTTGAAAATACATCGCAACAATTTACAGCTCTTTGTCCTTTCGTCGACAGCGTGTCGGTAATAGGGGGGGGGTGTTCTTTGACCATACTTCACCACACTGGTCAGTGAGGCTTCCTCGCCAAGGCACGGACTCGGGTTATGACCACTCGCGCTTGGCCTGGAGTCGAACTCGTGCTGTGAATATCACTGCGGAGTACGCGCTACGTACCACGTTCCCATCGATCCAGCATGGTTGTCGACGTACGGTGCGAAAGAAGTTCAACATACATACAGACTACGATATGAGCTCAAGCTAGCCTTTCTGTAAACATACGTTGAGTATATAAAGGCCATATCAATGACAGAATAACAACTACATTTCTTATATGTTATTCATATAAATAGTATGCATCAATTAAAATACGTATAAACATTTATGGGCATTTTCTATTCCGCAAGATAATCCTGTTACAAATGGCACATTGTGCATTTCTACTTCAATAAACGTCATCTCCGCTGTGTCAATCCACCGCTGGACGAATGCATCCCATGCAAGACGGGTTCGGATATCGTTAGCGCCGCTGATGTTAGCCGTGAGCGGGAATCGAACTCGGGTGGCCGGTTTGGAGCGTAGCGTGGTAACCACGACACTACCCCCCTCCCCACACACACACACACCATGTGTTCTTTTCTCTGGCTGTTTATTGTAAACAATGAATTCACAAGCTGAAAATACTTTCTTTCTGGCAATAACGAATCGTGGAGTAGCAGTCACGGAGAGCCTGAGAGAGAGAGAGAGCGGTAAGCTAATAGAACCAGAGGGTGCCGGTCAGAATGTTTTGTTTACATAAAACATATATCTGAATTAATGTTGTTATTCACGTTAATCATTAAAATAATGATGACGGAGTTAGTTATATTGCACGATTGTGATTGATGGCGACAGCTTTCGGAGGCCTTCATCTAGCAGTGGACTGACCATGGCTGATGATGATCATTTTGATAACAGGAAAGTATCTCTGGCTGTGTGGTTTCTTATTGATTAAGGGCCTTCATGTTAACGTTTTTTTGATCGCTTACTGAGTATTAGCCGTGTGGGAACCTAACGTCAATATTACGTCCAAAGGTCATTGTGTATCATAGGAATGAGTGTGTTACGTCTATGTTAATATTGATCTCCTTGCGATGAAGTATGTCCAATCCAGGGTCATCGCCTGAAACGTCTGAATGGTCCATCGTGTAGGAGAGTGTAATGTTGTAGGCCCCTAGGATGTATTGTGTTGGTACATCATGTAGGATATACCCTATTGTTCCAGCCTGTAAGATTTTTTTATTGGCGCATCCTTCAGTAGATTGCAATGGTACAAGCCTGTGGGTTACTGTCCTTGTGCAGACCGGAGGCTATTGCACTGGTGCAGCCTGTACGATACCAGACTGTTGTAGCCTGTAGGTCGATCTCGGCATGCCTACAAAGCTCGTAGACTACATTTGCATGACAACAAAATGGATGCTGGTCACGTGATCGTTTTTCCGCCAGCCCATGGTGCATGCACAGCGCACACCCAGATAGAGCCACAGAGACACACAGAGAGACACAGAGACACACAGAGAGACACAGAGACACACAGAGAGACACAGATACACACAGAGAGCCAGAGACCCACAGAGACACACATCGAGAGCCACAGAGACACACAGAGAGACACAGAGACACACAGAGAGCCAGAGACCCACAGAGACACACATCGAGAGCCACAGAGACACACAGAGAGACACAGAGACACACAGAGAGCCAGAGACCCACAGAGACACACATAGAGAGCCACAGAGACACACAGAGAGACACAGAGACACACAGAGAGCCAGAGACCCACAGAGACACACATAGAGACAGAGAAAGACAGAGAGAGAGACAGATAGACACACAGAGAGAGACAGAGAGACACAGAGAGAGAGAGACAGAGAGACACACAGAGAGACAGATAGACACACAGAGAGAGACAGAGAGACACAGAGAGAGAGAGACAGATAGACACACAGAGAGACACAGAGACACACAGAGAGCCAGAGACCCACAGAGACACACATAGAGACAGAGAAAGACAGAGAGAGAGACAGATAGACACACAGAGAGAGACAGAGAGACACAGAGAAAGAGAGAGACAGAGAGACACACAGAGAGACAGATAGACACACAGAGAGAGAGACAGAGAGAGACACGGAGAGACAGAGAGAGACACAGTGAGACAGAGAGACACACAACGAGAGACAGAGAGACACACAGCGAGAGACAGAGAGACACACAGAGAGACAGAGAGACACACAGAGAGACAGAGAGACACACAGAGAGACACCCAGAGACACAGAGAGACACACAGAGAGAGACAGAGAGACACACAGAGAGCCAGAGAGAGACACAGAGAGTCAGGGAGACACACAGAGAGACAGAGAGAGACACAGAGAGACAGAGAGACACAGAGAGACACACAGAGAGACAGACAGAGAGACACAGAGAGACATAGAGACAGACAGAGAGACAGAGAGACACACAGAGAGACAGAGAGACACACAGAGAGACAGAGAGACACACAGAGACACAGAGAGAGAGAGACAGATATACACACAGAGACACAGAGAGACACACAGAGAGACAGAGAGACACACAGAGAGACACAGAGAGAGAGAGACACACAGAGAGACAGATAGACACACAGCGAGAGACAGAGACACACGCAGAGAGACAGATAGACACACAGAGACACAGAGAGACACACAGAGAGACAGAGAGACACACAGCGAGAGACAGAGACACACGCAGAGAGACAGATAGACACACAGAGACACAGATAGACACACAGAGAGACAGAGAGATACAGAGAGAGACAGAGAGACACACAGAGATGCATAGACACCCATATAGATCCATATAGATATCAAGATATCCATAGAGACCCATGAACTTACATTGATCGCATATAAACACATAGCAGCCATCTATAGAGACCCATAAAGATCCATGGAGTTCCATAAAGACCCACAGAGATCCATAGAGACCACCTGAGATCCATAGAGACCACCTGAGATCCATAGAGACCACCTGAGATCCATAGAGACCACCTGAGATCCACACAAAGCAAATGAGACCCATAGAGATCCAGAGACCCATACACATATTGGGTCTCTGTGAGATATTTAGCACTTTTTCAGACGCGACCTGGCCACAAATGACAGTCCAAAGAAATGGCTTGTCAAGCGGCAATTCATAGTAGCCAAATACTCCAAACGCAGGTGTATGAATGTGGAGGGAGAAAACCGGAGTACCCGGAGAAAAATCCGCACGGCTACGGGGAGAGAGAGAGAGACACGCAAACTCCAAATACACAGCAGCAGGCGTCAGGGTTGGGATCGAACCCACGGCATCCTGTACACCAGGCGAGGTAGTCAACATCTCATAGCCACCGTGATGGTGATGAGAGAGAGACACGCAAACTCCAAATACACAGCAGCAGGCGTCAGGGTTGGGATCGAACCCACGACCTCCTGTACACCAGGCGAGGTAGTCAACATCTCCTAGCCACCGTGATGGTGATGAGAGAGAGACACGCAAACTCCAAATATACAGCAGCAGGCGTCAGGGGTCAGGATCGAGCCCACGACCTCCTGTACACCAGGCGAGGTAGTTAACATCTCCTAGCCACCGTGATGGTGATGAGAGAGAGACACGCAAACTCCAAATATACAGCAGCAGGCGTCAGGGTTGGGATCGAACCCACGACCTCCTGTACACCAGGCGAGGTAGTTAACATCTCCTAGCCACCGTGATGATGATGAGAGAGAGAGACACGCAAACTCCAAATATACAGCAGCAGGCGTCAGGGGTCAGGATCGAACCCACGACCTCCTGTACACCAGGCGAGGTAGTCAACATCTCATAGCCACCGTGATGGTGATGAGAGAGAGACACGCAAACTCCAAATATACAGCAGCAGGCGTCAGGGTTGGGATCGAACCCACGGCCTCCTGCATAGCAGGCGTGTTGGTTCGAATTGTCTATCTCACTACCTGAGTCACTGTATCCGTCAGATGTATGATTTTGTATCTGTATTCCATCAAGGTATGTTGGTTTTATATGAGTCAATATATTCCAGACTGTTATTATTGTTAGTATTTATATTTAAGCGTGAGTAATGTTAGCATTGGTATTTGTTTCGTTTGGGAGAGCGGTGGCACAACGGTTAGCACAATCTGGAAGGCTCTTCCTTCCGATATTAGAGAGCCACTGGATCTATCCACTTTCAAATCATCTCGATTGAAACACTCATTTCTTCAGAACTGATGGTTTTGTACTATGAGACCTCCTTTACCAGTGGCAAAATATAGTGATAGGTTTTTACCCTTTCAACTTGTACAAAAACTGTCACCTTTATACAAAGCATCATGTTTGCAATAACCACAACAAAAGCAGTCAAAATGCAAACAAAAAGAAACAACTCTGATGATGATAATGATATGCACTGTCCTTGAAGTTGATTGGTCCATACCCGAGACAGCTTTTCTTAGAGCCTAGTCTCCATTGGTGTTGGACCAGATGTACCAGATGTACCAGGGAAGCCCAACGCAGGTACATACGATAATTGTTTTTTTACACTTTTATCTGGCAACAAAACTGACACCTTTTTTTACATGGAGTCATGTTTGCATTGACCACAATACCTGCGGACGGAATGCAAACAAAACACACAACGCCGGTATTGTATGCACTGTCATTATCAGAGTTGTGTGTTTTGTTTGCATTCCGACCGCAGATATTGTGCTCAATGCAAACATGACTCCTCGTAAAAAAAGGCGTCAGTTTTGTAGCCAGATAAAAGGGTAAAAAACCAATGATCATATTTTGCTACTGGCAAAGGAGGTTCCAATGGTGTAGAGGTCTGCTCATGGCTCTCAGCAACAGTAGCGAGTCGATGGTCTCTGAGTCAATGATGGTCTCTGAGTCTCCACGGCCCGGCTCTGACGGCTCTACAGCAATACGTATTGACCAGGCTGGTGAAGTATGGTTCATAGGCCTCCGTAACCGATGCTGTGGCATCATGTCACGTTCACTCGGCAGTAGCTTGACAAAGGGATTCTGTACATTGCACGAATGCAATTGCTTTTATTTGATATTTTTTATTTGTTGATTACGTATTTTATATTCAACAAACACCATTTTATTGTACTCTGAAGAAGGGCCGTTTCCGAAACGTCAGTTTTTTTAAAATATTTACATATATACATAATGCAGTGTCCGTGGTATTTATTGTTGATTCCTTACGGGTGTGTAACTGCATTGAACAGTGAAATAAAATACGATCATTGCGAATTAGTCATGTGAGCGCAAATTCCTGCATTTGCGATTCAGTAAGAACGAGGAACGGCGCCTTCGCTGCCACAGCGGAAGAGCGTGCGATGAGTTCATATTCAACAACAACATTCTATACAACAGGCGTCGTTACGGGCACGGGTCCTCCTCCACCACATTTGTTTACATAACAATACTTCGCCTGACAATTATGCTGTTATTATTATTGTACCCGCGTGTCACTGCAAACGTCGTCTTACACAATTTGAGCGCGTGTGTGTGTAGATATATTACAGAGGCGATCAACTTACGAGTGTGGATTGTGATCGACGTTGTACTCTTCTCCCTTGCGTCAATGTATATTTACTGTATTGTGCAACCCCTTAAATCTCCGAATGTTAAATGCAATCGTAGCAGCTGCATATTATAGTCCTGCAAAATAAAACTAAACTATCTACATACATATATATATAACATAAACGTTATTTTACCGCGTGAAACGGCCCATTCAGGAGATGATCTCTTTACAACTGGATATCTGGATAATTTACAAAATGAGAGAATCACCAGATAATTTAAACATGAAAATCCAGAGCAAGTGCCAATGTTGTATATATATGTAAAACGTATAAGAATAAATTAACGCATTGCGTGTTGGCTATACACTCCAACGCGAACCCTGCAAATTTAACGATAACAATTTTAATAAAAAACACCCACAAACTACCTTGAATCTTGCAATATTTTCCTGACAACGAAATGTTCACAGCCAAACAATTAATTATTATTATTATTATCATAACGTCCATTAAATATCGGCCAAATAACGAACGCTTAACACACGCACACACGCTTTAAATATCGAACTTCTGCGCACACAGTAACACGAAATTAAACCCCAAAGGCGGAGATCCCTACCCAGATGGCCTTAACGGGCTGTTTGGCGCAGGCGCTGTTTGCGAGCACCTATTAAGGCCGGCCATGCTCCACCAAGAATTCGCTGTGGACAGAACCGCGCACGCGCCCGGCCGCCTTTGTTTTTCCCGCACCAACAACACGCGCCCTTTAAGGCTGAGTCGACCTAGGCGAGGCTCAGAAACCGGCCGACGATGATTTCGTTCGCTACTGAGCGTACCCCGTGACGCGGGTACGCGGAACGAACGCGCTAACCACTGCGCCACCGCTCCGCACACAAACATCTTAGCACGGTTTGGCTACGTACGATGCGAAAAACTCCCTACATACGTACAGACAAAGATCCCCCGTATAGCCTTAACAGACTGTTGGGGCAAGTGCCGTTAGCGAGCACCACCTATGAAGGCCGTCCAAGGCACACGAGAAGGATGGGTGACCAGCACCACGCCCGGCCGCAAACAAAGACAAAGATCCCACGTATAGCCTTAACAAACTGTAGGGGCAAGTGCCCGGCCGCAAACACGCACACACACCCCGACGCACGCACACACCGACACACGCACACACTGACACACACAGACCATGCGTAGATATGACTACCCTCAGCAGGAAAGCGTCGTCGCATTGAGATGCTGTTCACATTCACATTGTGTTTCAATGTCGACTCACACCGAGACCCATAGACTCACACCGAGACCCATAGACTCACACCGAGACCCATAGACTCACACCGAGACCAATAGACTCACACAGAGACCCATAGACTCACACCGAGACCCATAGACTCACACCGAGACCCATAGACTCACACGGAGAGCCATAGACTCACACCGAGACCCATAGACTCACACCGAGACCCATAGACTCACACCGAGAGCCATAGACTCACATAGAGACCCATAGACTCACACCGAGACCCATAGACTCACACCGAGAGCCATAGACTCACATAGAGACCCATAGACTCACACCGAGACACATAGACTCACACCGAGAGCCATAGACTCACACAGAGACCCATAGACTCACACAGAGACCCATAGACTCACACAGAGACCCATAGACTCACACAGAGACCCATAGACTCACACAGAGAGCCATAGACTCACACAGAGACCCATAGACTCACACAGAGACCCATAGACTCACACAGAGACCCATAGACTCACACAGAGACCCATAGACTCACACAGAGAGCCATAGACTCACACCGAGACCCATAGACTCACACAGAGAGCCATAGACTCACACAGAGAGCCATAGACTCACACAGAGGCCCATAGACTCACACCGAGACCCATAGACTCACACCGAGACCCATAGACTCACACAGAGGCCCATAGACTCACACAGAGACCCATAGACTCACACAGAGAGCCATAGACTCACACAAAGACCCATAGACTCACACAAAGACCCATAGACTCACACAGAGAGCCATAGACTCACACAGAGACCCATAGACTCCCACAGAGACCCATATACTCACACCGAGACCCATAGACTCACACCGAGAGCCATAGACTCACACAGAGACCCATAGACTCACACAGAGACCCATAGACTCACACAGAGACCCATAGACTCACACAGAGAGCCATAGACTAACACAGAGACCCATAGACTCACACAGAGACCCATAGACTCACACAGAGACCCATAGACTCACACAGAGACCCATAGACTCACACAGAGAGCCATAGACTCACACAGAGACCCATAGACTCACACAGAGACCCATAGACTCACACAGAGACCCATAGACTCACACAGAGACCCATAGACTCACACAGAGACCCATAGACTCACACCGAGAGCCATGGACTCACACAGAGACCCATAGACTCACACAGAGACCCATAGACTCACATAGAGACCCATAAACTCACACAGAGACCCATAGACTCACACAGAGGCCAATAGACTCACACAATGAGCCATATACTCACACGGAGAGCCATAGACTCACACAGAGGCCCATATACTCACACCGAGACCCATAGACTCACACCGAGACCCATAGACTCACACAGAGACCCATAGACTCACACAGAGACCCATAGACTCACACAGAGACCCATAGACTCACACAGAGAGCCATAGACTCACACAGAGACCCATAGACTCACACCGAGTGCCATAGACTCGCACAGAGAGCCATAGACTCACACAGAGGCCCATATACTCACACCGAGACCCATAGACTCACACCGAGAGCCATAGACTCACACCGAGACCCATAGACTCACACAGAGACCTATAGACTCACACCGAGACCCATAGACTCACACAGAGACCCATAGACTCACACCGAGACCCATATACTCACACCGAGACCCATAGACTCACACAGAGACCCATAGACTCACACCGAGAACCATATACTCACACAGAGACCCATAGACTCACACAGAGAGCCATAGACTCACACAGAGACCCATAGACTCACACAGAGACCCATAGACTCACACCGAGTGCCATAGACTCGCACAGAGAGCCATAGACTCACACAGAGGCCCATATACTCACACCGAGACCCATAGACTCACACCGAGAGCCATAGACTCACACCGAGACCCATAGACTCACACAGAGACCTATAGACTCACACCGAGACCCATAGACTCACACAGAGACCCATAGACTCACACCGAGACCCATATACTCACACCGAGACCCATAGACTCACACCGAGACCCATAGACTCACACAGAGACCCATAGACTCATACCGAGACCCATAGACTCACACCGAGACCCATAGACTCACACAGAGGCCCATAGACTCACACCGAGACCCATATACTCACACCGAGACCCATAGACTCACACAGAGACCCATAGACTCACACCGAGAACCATATACTCACACAGAGACCCATAGACTCACACAGAGAGCCATAGACTCACACAGAGACCCATAGACTCACACAGAGACCCATAGACTCACACCGAGTGCCATAGACTCGCACAGAGAGCCATAGACTCACACAGAGGCCCATATACTCACACCGAGACCCATAGACTCACACCGAGAGCCATAGACTCACACCGAGACCCATAGACTCACACAGAGACCTATAGACTCACACCGAGACCCATAGACTCACACAGAGACCCATAGACTCACACCGAGACCCATATACTCACACCGAGACCCATAGACTCACACCGAGACCCATAGACTCACACAGAGACCCATAGACTCATACCGAGACCCATAGACTCACACCGAGACCCATAGACTCACACAGAGGCCCATAGACTCACACGGAGACCCATAGACTCACACTGAGTGCCATAGACTCGCACGGAGGCCCATAGACTCACACAGAGTGCCATAGACTCACATAGAGACCCATAGACTCACACAGAGACCCATAGACTCACACCGAGAACCATATACTCACACAGAGACCCATAGACTCACACAGAGAGCCATAGACTCACACAGAGACCCATAGACTCACACAGAGACCCATAGACTCACACCGAGTGCCATAGACTCGCACAGAGAGCCATAGACTCACACAGAGGCCCATATACTCACACCGAGACCCATAGACTCACACCGAGAGCCATAGACTCACACCGAGACCCATAGACTCACACAGAGACCTATAGACTCACACCGAGACCCATAGACTCACACAGAGACCCATAGACTCACACCGAGACCCATATACTCACACCGAGACCCATAGACTCACACCGAGACCCATAGACTCACACAGAGACCCATAGACTCATACCGAGACCCATAGACTCACACCGAGACCCATAGACTCACACAGAGGCCCATAGACTCACACGGAGACCCATAGACTCACACCGAGTGCCATAGACTCGCACGGAGGCCCATAGACTCACACAGAGTGCCATAGACTCACATAGAGACCCATAGACTCACACAGAGACCCATAGACTCACATCGAGAGCCATAGACTCACACCAAGTGCCATAGACTCGCACCGAGACCCATAGACTCACACCGAGACCCATAGACTCACACCGAGTGCCATAGACTCACATAGAGACCCATAGACTCACACCGAGAGCAATAGACTCACACAGAGACCCATAGACTCACACAGAGACCCATAGACTCACACAGAGAGCCATAGACTCACACAGAGACCCATAGACTCACACCGAGAGCCATGGACTCACACAGAGACCCATAGACTCACACAGAGACCCATAGACTCACATAGAGACCTATAAACTCACACAGAGACCCATAGACTCACACAGAGGCCAATAGACTCACACAATGAGCCATATACTCACACGGAGACCCATAGACTCACACAGAGACCCATAGACTCACATAGAGACCCATAAACTCACACAGAGACCCATAGACTCACACAGAGGCCAATAGACTCACACAGAGAGCCATAGACTCACACAGAGAGCCATAGACTCACACAGAGAGCCATAGACTCACACAGAGGCCCATATACTCACACCGAGACCCATATACTCACACCGAGACCCATAGACTCACACAGAGGCCCATAGACTCACACGGAGGCCCATAGACTCACACAGAGACCCATAGACTCACACCGAGTGCCATAGACTCACATAGAGACCCATAGACTCACACAGTACCATAGACTCACACAGAGACCCATAGACTCACACAGAGAGCCATAGACTCACACAGAGACCCATAGACTCACACCGAGAGCCATGGACTCACACAGAGACCCATAGACTCACACAGAGACCCATAGACTCACATAGAGACCCATAAACTCACACAGAGACCCATAGACTCACACAGAGGCCAATAGACTCACACAGAGAGCCATAGACTCACAAAGAGACCCATAGACTCACACAGAGACCCATAGACTCACACAGAGACCCATAGACTCACACAGAGACCCATAGACTCACACAGAGACCCATAGACTCACACAGAGACCCATAGACTCACACCGAGAGCTATGGACTCACACAGAGACCCATAGACTCACACAGAGACCCATAGACTCACATAGAGACCCATGAACTCACACAGAGACCCATAGACTCACACAGAGGCCAATAGACTCACACAATGAGCCATATACTCACACGGAGAGCCATAGACTCACACAGAGGCCCATATACTCACACCGAGACCCATAGACTCACACCGAGACCCATAGACTCACACAGAGACCCATAGACTCACACAGAGACCCATAGACTCACACAGAGACCCATAGACTCACACAGAGAGCCATAGACTCACACAGAGACCCATAGACTCACACCGAGTGCCATAGACTCGCACAGAGAGCCATAGACTCACACAGAGGCCCATAGACTCACACGGAGACCCATAGACTCACACCGAGTGCCATAGACTCGCACGGAGGCCCATAGACTCACACAGAGTGCCATAGACTCACATAGAGACCCATAGACTCACACAGAGACCCATAGACTCACATCGAGAGCCATAGACTCACACCAAGTGCCATAGACTCGCACCGAGACCCATAGACTCACACCGAGACCCATAGACTCACACCGAGTGCCATAGACTCACATAGAGACCCATAGACTCACACAGAGACCCATAGACTCACACAGAGACCCATAGACTCACACAGAGACCCATAGACTCACACCGAGAGCCATAGACTCACACCGAGTGCCATAGACTCACATAGAGACCCATAGACTCACACCGAGAGCAATAGACTCACACAGAGACCCATAGACTCACACAGAGACCCATAGACTCACACAGAGAGCCATAGACTCACACAGAGACCCATAGACTCACACCGAGAGCCATGGACTCACACAGAGACCCATAGACTCACACAGACACCCATAGACTCACACAGAGACCCATAAACTCACACAGAGACCCATAGACTCACACAGAGGCCAATAGACTCACACAATGAGCCATATACTCACACGGAGACCCATAGACTCACACAGAGGCCAATAGACTCACACAGAGAGCCATAGACTCACACAGAGAGCCATAGACTCACACAGAGAGCCATAGACTCACACAGAGGCCCATATACTCACACCGAGACCCATATACTCACACCGAGACGCATAGACTCACACAGAGGCCCATAGACTCACACGGAGGCCCATAGACTCACACAGAGACCCATAGACTCACACCGAGTGCCATAGACTCACATAGAGACCCATAGACTCACACAGAGAGCCATAGACTCACACAGAGACCCATAGACTCACACAGAGAGCCATAGACTCACACAGAGACCCATAGACTCACACCAAGAGCCATGGACTCACACAGAGACCCATAGACTCACACAGAGACCCATAGACTCACATAGAGACCCATAAACTCACACAGAGACCCATAGACTCACACAGAGGCCAATAGACTCACACAATGAGCCATATACTCACACGGAGAGCCATAGACTCACACAGAGACCCATAGACTCACACCGAGAGCCATGGACTCACACAGAGACCCATAGACTCACACAGAGACCCATAGACTCACATAGAGACCCATAAACTCACACAGAGACCCATAGACTCACACAGAGGCCCATATACTCACACCGAGACCCATAGACTCACACGGAGGCCCATAGACTCACACAGAGACCCATAGACTCACATTGAGACCCATAGACTCACACATAGACCCATAGACTCACACCGAGAGCCATAGACTCACACCGAGTGCCATAGACTCGCACGGAGGCCAATATAATCGCCTGGAGACCCATCGACTGCCACGGAGATCTACGACTCTCTGGCGAGATTACGTAACTGCCTCTACGCAGCGTCTCCGTGATACGAGTCGCCTTTCTTGAAGTCCCCTCCCCCTCCCATATATTGAAAAAGCAATCCGCACATTGAGTTGATAAGACCTAAAAGGATTGATAATTGTTATGTTACCCTTTTATCTGGCAACAAAACTGACACCTTTTTTACAAGGAGTCATGTTTGCATAGACCACAATACCTGCGGTCGGAATGCAAACAAAAAACATAACTCTAATAATGATGCGCCTTTTGGCGTCATCTGGTCCAACGCCATGTGAGACTAGGCTCTAAGGAAAGCTGTCTCGGGTGTGGACCAATCAATTTCACGGACAGTGCATTCATTATCAGAGTTGTGTGTTTTGTTTGCATTCCGACCGCAAGTATTGTGGTCAATGCAAACACGACTCTTTGTTAACAAAGTGTCAGTTTTGTTGCCAGATAAAAGTGTAAAAAACCAATGATCATATTTTGCTACTGGCAAAGGAGGTTCCAATGGGACCTAAAAGGATTATTTCCGCGGTAGATTTCTGGACATTCCCCCTCCCCCCGACATAGACCCACACACAGCCCCCTTGTCTGCCTCTCTGCCTGTCTCAGTATAAACGTCGCTGACGCCGTGAATCGACGCGGTCGAGGTGGAGGAGGCGGTCCGCATGGACCCCGCGAGAGACGTGGCGGCCACGTGACGCGCACGACGCGTTGCGTCACATGCGACCTCGTGACAGCTGCATCCGGGACAGCTGCGGCCGACTGACATTGATAAAAGGCTAGATCTGAAGCTTTCGTGACTGCAAGGATTCATACTCTTGGTACTTTCGGTAAAGTCACGTAGGTAAAAAATGAAATTAAAAATAATAATGAAATAAAACAATGAAAATCACGACGTTTCGGAGGCAACACAAGTCTCCGTCATCAGGTGAGAACCGTCACAGCCAGATTAGCAGCCAGATTAGCAGCTAATCTGGCTGTGACGGTCCCACCTGATGACGGAGACTTGTGTTGCCTCCGAAACGTCGTGATTTTCATTGTTTTATTTTATGTTTATTATTTATTTATTTATTCTTTTTTCCCCTACGTGACTTTACCGAAAGAAACTAAGAGTATTAATAAAAGGCCACAGGAGTGGTGACGTTCACCCTCACCGCCTCGGTCTAAGACCCAAACAGGAGGAGCTCATGCACGAGTATGGCTGTCGCCTGACGAAGCCGGTTGGACTTACCGGCGAAACGTGGTACTCGAATTGTAAATGTTGCTGTGGGTTTAACTCTCCAACGCACAAGCGGTCTGCTGATGCAGTCACTAAATGTCACGTTCTGTTTACGTGACGGAACCTCGCTCTTTGGCTGTGTCGGGCGGTGGCGGGTTTAACGACTCATTTATATATTTACGCGATCTAACCCCACGAAAAAAGACGCGTTATTGTGAAATAGTAACACGTATGACTACATATGTGCAATAATAATAATGATAATAGTAACACATATTACTGATGCAGCTAATTCGGCTGTGACGGTCCCACCTGATGACGGAGACTTGTGTTGCCTCCGAAACGTCGTGATTTTTGTTTTTATTTTATTTTATTTTCATTAATTTTGATGTTTTACCTACGTGACTTTACCGACAAAACCTAAGAATAGGATTCCTTGCAGTCACGAAAGCTTCAAATCTAGAACATATTACTGCATTTGTGTTCCTAGTTTTAGTATTGCACTTGCCGACTCCTGAATAGTTAACAGAAACGTTCTGTAGTTCGCGGTTGTAAACATTGCATAGTGTCTGTCGGCTAGATATTATAAAGCCGATAGCAACATACTATACACGCCTTTCTCTGTCTCTCGCCAACCAACGTTGACCCGCCGTGGTGAAGTATGGTCAAACAACTCCCGTGTCCCACACGGCGGCGTGGGGAGGTGTTCATCCAGCAGTGGATTGAGAAAAGACCCGTGCATCTTTAAAAAAATATATAATTCAAGTGTATGCGGACTGTTGAAGCGAAATCTAAAACTGAAATATCTTTCGTTCGTAAACACTTGTGTGTGTTTCAACTCTACATATCGATGATTATACCATGCCGATATCTATACTATACCGATCTATACTATCCCTAAATGTCGACTGTAAATACCACAGTATAATCCATCTACAGAGAGTATGTATATAGAGTATAGATATTGAATATACAGACGGGAAATACTACAGTACCGGCTTATGGCAATATATAATTTACCCTTTACGTTAACTGCGGTATCAATCAACTACAATACTTTAGAGTTTCTACAGAGCACGTGTACCACGGTATATATATATCAACTGTCTATAGTAAGTAATTCAGTGTTCGTCGAATACAAGGGGGTGCATGGCAATCGATATTCTCACTGTAAATACGTTGATACTAATCAAGCTCTCAATGACAGCTGCTCAGGTTTGCCTACAAGTGGATTGTAATACTCCATTATCAATCCATGGTAAATACGCTCGTATCTGGAAATTGTAAATACCCCCTCCCCCCATAGTGTCCTACGAGTACAGATAGTGAACAATATAGAACTAATATAGAACCATGGTAGATTATACCATGGGTAGTTGTACTGGGCAAAGGTATACGTATTTTTTTTACCACTGATATTTTCCTAAACTCCTACGGTGCATTGCTATACTACTGTTATAGTATTTCCTATACTGATATAGGTATGTTCCTATACTATAAAAGCATACATATATAATACATAGCATTTCCCATACTACTATGGCGTGTTCCAATAATGTTATGGCAGCCTAAGATGTATATTCCAAAGCATTCCCTATGCTACTGTGGTATGTTCCAACAGTACGCTCCTATATTACCATGGTAATCAACACGACAATGCAATGGTCGATTCGGCTACACACATACCATGGCATGTCCCACACTTTAATTCTTTTCTTGGTTCTTCCGGTAAAGTCACGTAGATGGGAAATAATACAATAATAAAAATAAAACATAATACAATTTTAGATTTGAAGCTTTCGTGACCGCAAGGAATCATATGCTTAGGTTTTTTCGGTAAAGTCACGTAGGTAAAACATCAAAATTAATGAAAATAAAATAATTTTGATGTTTTACCTACGTGACTTTACCGAAAAAACCTAAGAATAAAATAATATTTCTTTTTATTGTATTTTATTATTTCCCTTCTACGTGACTTCACCGAAAGAACCAAGAAGATGAATCCCTGCAGTCACGAAAAGCTTTCAATCGAAATGTCCCACACTTCCACGGGATGTCCCTGCGAGTGGCACACAGCAGTCGGCGATGACCTTCCCGGACGCGCTATAACAACGAGCATCCAGTGCAAGCATCGCAACACGCGGCTCCAGCTCGGACACGAAGCCAGCGACTCGGGGGGGGGCGGACGGACAGTGGGAGGGGGGGGCAATGGGCACAGAGCGGGGCAGCTCGATCTGTGCGCCGATATTAAAGTTAACCGACGATTTGCCGGATGGAAGCCATTACTCCTGATTAACGTAGAACACCCCCCCTCTCTCCTCCCCTCACTCTGCCCCCCCCCCAACCCCGTTGCTAATTAATGAATTCCGTGTGATGTGGCGTGACGTGCTGGGGAGGGAGATGGTTTGGGAGCGAGAGGAGGGGGGGGGGTACTCATCGCGAGAGATTTATGGATGACAACCTCATCACACGTGCAAATGCCCCCCACTCGGACCGACCCCCCCCCCTTCTCCCCCCCCTCCCCAAATTTCATGCGAGCGCCATATCCACCACCGCCACCACCACCGCCAAACATCAAAACGCGCGTCTCACGCCGGATGATGGACGTTCCTTGCTTTGCCAACGTCGCTCGCAAATCAAAACTGGTGGTGGCGGGTTGGGGGGGGATGAGCGTTGTGTTGGGGGGTGAGTGAGACGTGGGGTTTGAGATTTACGCGTGACTTGTCGCCGTACCACGCTCGCTTATTAAACTACTTATTAATCTACTTATTAATCTACTTATTAAACTACGTATTAATCTACTTATTAAACTACTTATTAAACTACTTCTTAAACTACTTATTAAACTACTTATTAATCTACTTATTAAACTACTTATTAATCTACTTATTAATCTACGTATTAATCTACTTATTAAACTACTTATTAAACTACTTATTAAACTACTTATTAATCTACTTATTAAACTACTTATTAATCTACTTATTAAACTACTTATTAATCTATTTATTAATCTACTTATTAAACTACTTATTAATCTACTTATTAAACTACTTATTAAACTACTTATTAAACTACTTATTAATCTACTTATTAATCTACTTATTAATCTACTTATTAAACTACTTATTAATCTACTTATTAATCTACTTATTAAACTACTTATTAAACTACTTATTAATCTACTTATTAAACTACTTATTAAAATACTTATTAATCTACTTATTAAACTACTTATTAATCTACTTATTAATCTACTTATTAAAATACTTATTAAAATACTTATTAAACTACTTATTAATCTACTTATTAAACTACTTATTAAACTACTTATTAAACTACTTATTAATCTACTTATTAATCTACTTATTAAACTACTTATTAATCTACTTATTAATCTACTTATTAAACTACTTATTAAACTACTTATTAATCTACTTATTAAACTACTTATTAAACTACTTATTAATCTACTTATTAATCTACTTATTAATCTACTTATTAATCTACTTATTAATCTACTTATTAAACTACTTATTAATCTACTTATTAAACTACTTATTAATCTACTTATTAAACTACTTATTAAACTACTTATTAAACTACTTATTAAACTACTTATTAATCTACTTATTAATCTACTTATTAATCTACTTATTAAACTACTTATTAATCTACTTATTAAACTACTTATTAATCTACTTATTAATCTACTTATTAATCTACTTATTAATCTACTTATTAAACTACTTATTAAACTACTTATTAAACTACTTATTAATCTACTTATTAATCTACTTATTAAACTACTTATTAATCTACTTATTAAACTACTTATTAAACTACTTATTAAACTACTTATTAAACTACTTATTAATCTACTTATTAATCTACTTATTAATCTACTTAATAATCTACTTATTAATCTACTTATTAAACTACTTATTAAACTACTTATTAATCTACTTATTAAACTACTTATTAAACTACTTATTAATCTACTTATTAAACTACTTATTAATCTACTTATTAAACTACTTATTAATCTACTTATTAAACTACTTATTAATCTACTTATTAATCTACTTAATAATCTACTTATTAATCTACTTATTAAACTACTTATTAAACTACTTATTAATCTACTTATTAAACTACTTATTAATCTACTTATTAATCTACTTATTAATCTACTTATTAATCTACTTATTAAACTACTTATTAAACTACTTATTAAACTACTTATTAATCTACTTATTAAACTACTTATTAATCTACTTATTAAACTACTTATTAATCTACTTATTAAACTACTTATTAAACTACTTATTAATCTACTTATTAAACTACTTATTAAACTACTTATTAATCTACTTATTAAACTACTTATTAATCTACTTATTAAACTACTTATTAATCTACTTATTAATCTACTTATTAAACTACTTATTAAACTACTTATTAATCTACTTATTAAACTACTTATTAAACTACTTATTAATCTACTTATTAAACTACTTATTAATCTACTTATTAAACTACTTATTAATCTACTTATTAATCTACTTAATAATCTACTTATTAATCTACTTATTAATCTACTTATTAATCTACTTATTAATCTACTTATTAAACTACTTATTAAACTACTTATTAAACTACTTATTAAACTACTTATTAATCTACTTATTAAACTACTTATTAAACTACTTATTAATCTACTTATTAATCTACTTATTAAACTACTTATTAAACTACTTATTAAACTACTTATTAATCTACTTATTAATCTACTTATTAATCTACTTATTAATCTACTTATTAAACTACTTATTAATCTACTTATTAAACTACTTATTAAACTACTTATTAAACTACTTATTAAACTACTTATTAAACTACTTATTAAACTACTTATTAAACTACTTATTAAACTACTTATTAAACTACTTATTAAACTACTTAATAATCTACTTATTAATCTACTTATTAAACTACTTATTAATCTACTTATTAATCTACTTATTAAACTACTTATTAATCTACTTATTAATCTACTTATTAATCTACTTATTAATCTACTTATTAATCTACTTATTAATCTACTTATTAAACTACTTATTAATCTACTTATTAAACTACTTATTAATCTACTTATTAATCTACTTATTAAACTACTTATTAATCTACTTATTAATCTACTTATTAATCTACTTATTAATCTACTTATTAATCTACTTATTAATCTACTTATTAAACTACTTATTAATCTACTTATTAATCTACTTATTAAACTACTTATTAATCTACTTATTAAACTACTTATTAAACTACTTATTAAACTACTTATTAATCTACTTATTAATCTACTTATTAATCTACTTATTAATCTACTTATTAATCTACTTATTAAACTACTTATTAAACTACTTATTAATCTACTTATTAATCTACTTATTAAACTACTTATTAAACTACTTATTAAACTACTTATTAAACTACTTATTAATCTACTTATTAATCTACTTATTAAACTACTTATTAATCTACTTATTAATCTACTTATTAATCTACTTATTAATCTACTTATTAAACTACTTATTAATCTACTTATTAATCTACTTATTAAACTACTTATTAATCTACTTATTAAACTACTTATTAATCTACTTATTAAACTACTTATTAATCTACTTATTAAACTACTTATTAAACTACTTATTAATCTACTTATTAAACTACTTATTAATCTACTTATTAATCTACTTATTAATCTACTTATTAATCTACTTATTAAACTACTTATTAAACTACTTATTAATCTACTTATTAAACTACTTATTAATCTACTTATTAATCTACTTATTAAACTACTTATTAATCTACTTATTAAACTACTTATTAATCTACTTATTAATCTACTTATTAATCTACTTATTAAACTACTTATTAATCTACTTATTAATCTACTTATTAATCTACTTATTAATCTACTTATTAATCTACTTATTAAACTACTTATTAAACTACTTATTAATCTACTTATTAATCTACTTATTAATCTACTTATTAATCTACTTATTAATCTACTTATTAAACTACTTATTAATCTACTTATTAAACTACTTATTAATCTACTTATTAAACTACTTATTAAACTACTTATTAAACTACTTATTAAACTACTTATTAATCTACTTATTAATCTACTTATTAATCTACTTATTAAACTACTTATTAATCTACTTATTAAACTACTTATTAATCTACTTATTAATCTACTTATTAATCTACTTATTAATCTACTTATTAAACTACTTATTAAACTACTTATTAAACTACTTATTAATCTACTTATTAATCTACTTATTAAACTACTTATTAATCTACTTATTAAACTACTTATTAAACTACTTATTAAACTACTTATTAAACTACTTATTAATCTACTTATTAATCTACTTATTAAACTACTTATTAATCTACTTATTAAACTACTTATTAAACTACTTATTAATCTACTTATTAAACTACTTATTAATCTACTTATTAATCTACTTATTAATCTACTTATTAATCTACTTATTAAACTACTTATTAATCTACTTATTAAACTACTTATTAATCTACTTATTAATCTACTTATTAATCTACTTATTAATCTACTTATTAAACTACTTATTAAACTACTTATTAAACTACTTATTAATCTACTTATTAATCTACTTATTAAACTACTTATTAATCTACTTATTAAACTACTTATTAAACTACTTATTAAACTACTTATTAAACTACTTATTAATCTACTTATTAATCTACTTATTAATCTACTTAATAATCTACTTATTAATCTACTTATTAAACTACTTATTAAACTACTTATTAATCTACTTATTAAACTACTTATTAAACTACTTATTAATCTACTTATTAAACTACTTATTAATCTACTTATTAAACTACTTATTAATCTACTTATTAAACTACTTATTAATCTACTTATTAATCTACTTAATAATCTACTTATTAATCTACTTATTAAACTACTTATTAAACTACTTATTAATCTACTTATTAAACTACTTATTAATCTACTTATTAATCTACTTATTAATCTACTTATTAATCTACTTATTAAACTACTTATTAAACTACTTATTAAACTACTTATTAATCTACTTATTAATCTACTTATTAAACTACTTATTAATCTACTTATTAAACTACTTATTAAACTACTTATTAATCTACTTATTAAACTACTTATTAAACTACTTATTAATCTACTTATTAAACTACTTATTAAACTACTTATTAATCTACTTATTAAACTACTTATTAATCTACTTATTAAACTACTTATTAATCTACTTATTAATCTACTTAATAATCTACTTATTAATCTACTTATTAATCTACTTATTAATCTACTTATTAATCTACTTATTAAACTACTTATTAAACTACTTATTAATCTACTTATTAAACTACTTATTAAACTACTTATTAAACTACTTATTAAACTACTTATTAATCTACTTATTAAACTACTTATTAAACTACTTATTAATCTACTTATTAATCTACTTATTAAACTACTTAATAATCTACTTATTAATCTACTTATTAAACTACTTATTAATCTACTTATTAATCTACTTATTAAACTACTTATTAAACTACTTATTAATCTACTTATTAAACTACTTATTAAACTACTTATTAATCTACTTATTAATCTACTTATTAAACTACTTATTAATCTACTTATTAAACTACTTATTAATCTACTTATTAATCTACTTATTAATCTACTTATTAATCTACTTATTAATCTACTTATTAAACTACTTATTAAACTACTTATTAATCTACTTATTAAACTACTTATTAAACTACTTATTAATCTACTTATTAAACTACTTATTAAACTACTTATTAAACTACTTATTAATCTACTTATTAAACTACTTATTAATCTACTTATTAAACTACTTATTAATCTACTTATTAATCTACTTATTAAACTACTTATTAAACTACTTATTAATCTACTTATTAATCTACTTATTAAACTACTTATTAAACTACTTATTAATCTACTTATTAAACTACTTATTAATCTACTTATTAAACTACTTATTAATCTACTTATTAATCTACTTATTAAACTACTTATTAAACTACTTATTAAACTACTTATTAATCTACTTATTAAACTACTTATTAATCTACTTATTAATCTACTTATTAATCTACTTATTAATCTACTTATTAAACTACTTATTAATCTACTTATTAATCTACTTATTAATCTACTTATTAAACTACTTATTAATCTACTTATTAATCTACTTATTAATCTACTTATTAAACTACTTATTAAACTACTTATTAATCTACTTATTAAACTACTTATTAATCTACTTATTAATCTACTTATTAAACTACTTATTAATCTACTTATTAATCTACTTATTAATCTACTTATTAAACTACTTATTAAACTACTTATTAATCTACTTATTAAACTACTTATTAAACTACTTATTAAACTACTTATTAATCTACTTATTAAACTACTTATTAATCTACTTATTAATCTACTTATTAAACTACTTATTAAACTACTTATTAAACTACTTATTAATCTACTTATTAAACTACTTATTAAACTACTTATTAATCTACTTATTAATCTACTTATTAAACTACTTAATAATCTACTTATTAATCTACTTATTAAACTACTTATTAATCTACTTATTAATCTACTTATTAAACTACTTATTAAACTACTTATTAATCTACTTATTAATCTACTTATTAATCTACTTATTAAACTACTTATTAAACTACTTATTAAACTACTTATTAATCTACTTATTAATCTACTTATTAAACTACTTATTAATCTACTTATTAAACTACTTATTAAACTACTTATTAAACTACTTATTAAACTACTTATTAATCTACTTATTAAACTACTTATTAATCTACTTATTAATCTACTTATTAAACTACTTATTAATCTACTTATTAAACTACTTATTAATCTACTTATTAAACTACTTATTAAACTACTTATTAATCTACTTATTAAACTACTTATTAATCTACTTATTAAACTACTTATTAAACTACTTATTAAACTACTTATTAAACTACTTATTAATCTACTTATTAAACTACTTATTAATCTACTTATTAATCTACTTATTAAACTACTTATTAATCTACTTATTAATCTACTTATTAAACTACTTATTAATCTACTTATTAAACTACTTATTAAACTACTTATTAATCTACTTATTAAACTACTTATTAATCTACTTATTAATCTACTTATTAAACTACTTATTAATCTACTTATTAAACTACTTATTAATCTACTTATTAAACTACTTATTAAACTACTTATTAATCTACTTATTAAACTACTTATTAATCTACTTATTAAACTACTTATTAAACTACTTATTAAACTACTTATTAAACTACTTATTAATCTACTTATTAAACTACTTATTAATCTACTTATTAATCTACTTATTAAACTACTTATTAATCTACTTATTAATCTACTTATTAAACTACTTATTAATCTACTTATTAAACTACTTATTAAACTACTTATTAATCTACTTATTAAACTACTTATTAATCTACTTATTAATCTACTTATTAATCTACTTATTAAACTACTTATTAAACTACTTATTAAACTACTTATTAAACTACTTATTAAACTACTTATTAATCTACTTATTAATCTACTTATTAAACTACTTATTAAACTACTTATTCATCTACTTATTAAACTACTTATTAATCTACTTATTAATCTACTTATTAAACTACTTATTAAACTACTTATTAAACTACTTATTAATCTACTTATTAATCTACTTATTAAACTACTTATTAATCTACTTATTAAACTACTTATTAAACTACTTATTAAACTACTTATTAATCTACTTATTAAACTACTTATTAATCTACTTATTAATCTACTTATTAAACTACTTATTAATCTACTTATTAAACTACTTATTAATCTACTTATTAAACTACTTATTAATCTACTTATTAATCTACTTATTAATCTACTTATTAAACTACTTATTAATCTACTTATTAAACTACTTATTAAACTACTTATTAATCTACTTATTAAACTACTTATTAAACTACTTATTAATCTACTTATTAAACTACTTATTAAACTACTTATTAATCTACTTATTAAACTACTTATTAATCTACTTATTAATCTACTTATTAATCTACTTATTAAACTACTTATTAATCTACTTATTAAACTACTTATTAAACTACTTATTAATCTACTTATTAAACTACTTATTAAACTACTTATTAATCTACTTATTAATCTACTTATTAAACTACTTATTAATCTACTTATTAAACTACTTATTAAACTACTTATTAAACTACTTATTAATCTACTTATTAAACTACTTATTAATCTACTTATTAAACTACTTATTAATCTACTTATTAAACTACTTATTAAACTACTTATTAATCTACTTATTAAACTACTTATTAATCTACTTATTAAACTACTTATTAAACTACTTATTAATCTACTTATTAAACTACTTATTAATCTACTTATTAAACTACTTATTAAACTACTTATTAAACTACTTATTAAACTACTTATTAATCTACTTATTAAACTACTTATTAAACTACTTATTAATCTACTTATTAATCTACTTATTAATCTACTTATTAAACTACTTATTAATCTACTTATTAATCTACTTATTAATCTACTTATTAATCTACTTATTAAACTACTTATTAATCTACTTATTAATCTACTTATTAAACTACTTATTAAACTACTTATTAAACTACTTATTAAACTATTTATTAATCTACTTATTAATCTACTTATTAATCTACTTATTAAACTACTTATTAAACTACTTATTAAACTACTTATTAAACTACTTATTAAACTACTTATTAAACTACTTATTAAACTACTTATTAAACTATTTATTAATCTACTTATTAAACTACTTATTAAACTACTTATTAAACTACTTATTAAACTATTTATTAATCTACTTATTAATCTACTTATTAATCTACTTATTAAACTACTTATTAAACTACTTATTAAACTACTTATTAAACTACTTATTAAACTACTTATTAAACTACTTATTAAACTACTTATTAATCTACTTATTAAACTACTTATTAATCTACTTATTAATCTACTTATTAAACTACTTATTAAACTACTTATTAAACTACTTATTAAACTACTTATTAAACTACTTATTAAACTACTTATTAATCTACTTATTAAACTACTTATTAAACTACTTATTAAACTACTTATTAAACTACTTATTAATCTACTTATTAAACTACTTATTAATCTACTTATTAAACTACTTATTAATCTACTTATTAAACTACTTATTAATCTACTTATTAATCTACTTATTAATCTACTTATTAAACTACTTATTAATCTACTTATTAAACTACTTATTAATCTACTTATTAAACTACTTATTAATCTACTTATTAATCTACTTATTAAACTACTTATTAATCTACTTATTAATCTACTTATTAATCTACTTATTAATCTACTTATTAATCTACTTATTAAAATACTTATTAATCTACTTATTAAACTACTTATTAATCTACTTATTAAACTACTTATTAATCTACTTATTAAACTACTTATTAATCTACTTATTAAACTACTTATTAATCTACTTATTAAACTACTTATGAAACTACTTGTGAATCTACGCTGCGCTCCCCTCTCTCGGCTCAAGGCGGGTCGCTCCTGTCGCATCGCGTCGCCTCATCGCCAGTTCGAAGTCCCCTTCCTCGACGTCTTTGTGTGTCCACGTGGCCCCTGCAGGGCAGCGCACGTCGCTGAGCCGGAGAGTCGGTCGAGGTTGAGCGTGGCGACGGTGGTGGTGGTGGTGTGCGTGGTGGTGGTGTGAGTGGTTGTGGTGTGCGTGGTGGTGGTGGTGGTGATGGTGTGCGTGGTGGTGGTGGTGATGTTGGTGTGAGTGGTGGTGGTGTGCGTGGTGGTGGTGTGGCAGTGGTGGTGGTGTGCGTGGTGGTGATGTGCGTGGTGGTGGTGGTGTGCGTGGTGGTGGTGTGCGTGGTGGTGGTGTGCGTGGTGGTGGTGGTGATGGTGTGCGTGGTGGTGGTGGTGTGCGTGGTGGTGGTGGTGGTGTGCGTGGTGGTGGTGTGCGTGGTGGTGGTGTGCGTGGTGGTGGTGTGCGTGGTGGTGGTGGAGTGCGTGGTGGTGGTGGTGTGCGTGGTGGTGGTGGTGGTGTGCGTGGTGGTGGTGGTGTGTGTGGTGGTGGTGTGCGTGGTGGTGGTGTGCGTGGGAAGCAGTAGTGTAGTGGTGGTGGTGTGCGTGGTGGTGGTGGTGTGCGTGGTGGTGGTGTGCGTGGGAAGCGGTAGTGTAGTGGTGGTGGTGTGCGTGGTGGTGGTGTGCGTGGTGGTGGTGTGCGTGGTGGTGGTGGAGTGCGTGGTGGTGGTGGTGTGCGTGGTGGTGGTGGTGGTGGTTTGCGTGGTGGTGGTGGTGTGTGTGGTGGTGGTGTGCGTGGTGGTGGTGTGCGTGGGAAGCGGTAGTGTAGTGGTGGTGGTGTGCGTGGTGGTGGTGGTGTGCGTGGTGGTGGTGTGCGTGGGAAGCGGTAGTGTAGTGGTGGTGGTGTGCGTGGTGGTGGTGTGCGTGGTGGTGGTGTGCGTGGTGGTGGTGGAGTGCGTGGTGGTGGTGTGCGTGGTGGTGGTGGTGTGCGTGGTGGTGGTGTGTGTGGTGGTGGTGTGCGTGGTGGTGGTGTGCGTGGGAAGCGGTAGTGTAGTGGTGGTGGTGTGCGTGGTGGTGGTGTGCGTGGTGGTGGTGTGCGTGGGAAGCGGTAGTGTAGTGGTGGTGGTGTGCGTGGTGGTGGTGTGCGTGGTGGTGGTGTGAGTGGTGGTGGTGTGCGTGGTGGTGGCGTGCGTGGTGGTGTGCGTGGGAAGCGGTAGTGTAGTGGTGGTGGTGTGCGTGGTGATGGTGTGCGTGGTGGTGGTGTGCGTGGTGATGGTGGTGGTGTGCGTGGTGGTGGTGGTGTGCGTGGTGGTGGTGGTGTGCGTGGTGGTGGTGTGCGTGGTGGTGATGGTGTGCGTGGTGGTGGTGGTGTGCGTGGTGGTGGTGTGCGTGGTGGTGGTGTGCGTGGTGGTGGTGTGAGTGGTGGTGGTGTGCGTGGTGGTGGTGTGCGTGGTGGTGGTGGTGTGCGTGGTGGTGTGCGTGGTGGTGGTGGTGTGCGTGGTGGTGGTGTGCGTGGTGGTGGTGGTGGTGGTGTGCGTGGTGGTGGTGGTGTGCGTGGTGGTGGTGTGCGTGGTGGTGGTGTGCGTGGTGGTGGTGGTGTGCGTGGTGGTGGTGGTGTGCGTGGTGGTGGTGTGCGTGGTGGTGGTGTGCGTGGTGGTGGTGGTGGTGTGCGTGGTGGTGGTGTGCGTGGTGGCGGTGAGCGGTAGTGTAGTGGTGGTGGTGTGCGTGGTGGTGGTGTGAGTGGTGGTGGTGGTGTGCGTGGGAAGCGGTAGTGTAGTGGTGGTGGTGTGCGTGGTGGTGTGCGTGGTGGTGGTGTGCGTGGTGATGGTATAGTGCGTTTTGGTGGTGGTGTGCGTGGTGGTGGTGTGAGTGGTGGTGTGCGTGGTGGTGGTGGTGTGCGTGGTGGTGGTGTGCGTGGTGATGGTATAGTGCGTGGTGGTGGTGGTGTGCGTGGTGGTGGTGTGCGTGGTGGTGGTGGTGTGCGTGGTGGTGGTGGTGTGCGTGGGGAGCGGTGGCGCAGTGGTTAGCGCTACGCTACAAACCCGGCGACCCGAGTTCCATTCCCGCTCACGGCCACCAACACCAGTGACGATTATCTAAACCGGTCCTGGGCCTCCCCTAGGTCGACGTAGCCTAAAATGAGTACCTGGCTTCGGTGTGCAAACAACGCCGCTAGGGAGACAAAGGCGGCCCGGCGTGGTGCTGGCCACCCACCCCTTCGTGTGCCACAGTGCCAGCCTTCATAGGTGCTACTCGCTAACAGCACTTGCCCCTACAGTCTGTTAAGGCTACACGGGTGATCTTTGTTAATGTGTGAGTGGTGGTGGTGGCATTGGCGTGCGCTACGCGAGGTTGGTTGACGATGACAAAGGGGACGTGTTGGTGGGGGGAGTGGGAGAGGCGGGCAGTGGAGGGGGTGGGTGGTGGGTGGAGGCGAGGGGGGGTAGAGGTGGGGAGGGGGTGAGTGGTGGGTGGTGGGTGGAGGGGAGGGGGTTGAGGTGGGGAGGGGGTGGGTGGTGGGTGGTGGGTGGTGGCGAGGGGGTAGAGGTGGGGAGGGGGTGAGTGGTGGGTGGTGGGTGGAGGGGAGGGGGGTAGCGGTGGGGAGGGGGTGGATGGTGGGTGGTGGGTAGAGGTGGGGAGGGGGTGAGTGGTGGGTGGTGGGTGGAGGGGAGGGGGTAGAGGTGGGGAGGGGGTGAGTGGTGGGTGGTGGGTGGAGGGGAGGGGGTTGAGGTGGGGAGGGGGTGGGTGGTGGGTGGTGGCGAGGGGGTAGAGGTGGGGAGGGGGTGAGTGGTGGGTGGTGGGTGGAGGGGAGGGGGTAGCGGTGGGGAGGGGGTGGATGGTGGGTGGTGGGTAGAGGTGGGGAGGGGGTGAGTGGTGGGTGGTGGGTGGAGGGGAGGGGGTAGAGGTGGGGAGGGGGTGAGTGGTGGGTGGTGGGTGGAGGGGAGGGGGTTGAGGTGGGGAGGGGGTGGGTGGTGGGTGGTGGGTGGTGGCGAGGGGGTAGAGGTGGGGAGGGGGTGAGTGGTGGGTGGTGGGTGGAGGGGAGGGGGTAGCGGTGGGGAGGGGGTGGATGGTGGGTGGTGGGTAGAGGTGGGGAGGGGGTGAGTGGTGGGTGGTGGGTGGAGGGGAGGGGGTAGAGGTGGGGAGGGGGTGAGTGGTGGGTGGTGGGTGGAGGGGAGGGGGTAGACGTGTGGAGGGGGTGGGTGGTGGGTGGTGGGTAGAGGTGGGGAAGGGGTGAGTGGTGGGTGGTGGGTGGAGGGGAGGGGGTGAGTGGTGGGTGGTGGGTGGAGGCGAGGGGGGTAGAGGTGGGGAGGGGGTGGGTGGTGGGTTGTGGGTAGAGGTGGGGAGGGGGTGAGTGGTGGGTGGTGGGTGGAGGGGAGGGGGTGAGTGGTGGGTGGTGGGTGGAGGGGAGGGGGTAGAGGTGGGGAGGGGGTGGGTGGAGGGGAGGGGGGTAGAGGTGGGGAGGGGGTGGGTGGTGGGTTGTGGGTAGAGGTGGGGAGGGGGTGAGTGGTGGGTGGTGGGTGGAGGGGAGGGGGTGAGTGGTGGGTGGTGGGTGGAGGGGAGGGGGTAGAGGTGGGGAGGGGGTGGGTGGAGGGGAGGGGGTAGAGGTGGGGAGGGGGTGGGTGGTGGGTGGTGGGTGGAGGTGGGGGGGGTAGGGGTGGGGGTGTCTGGGTGGGGAGGGGGGTCTGCACCAGCCGGGAGGAATCCGTGAGATGGTTCCGTGGCGCCATCTTCCGTCGAAGTGGCGTTCGTGCCGCGACCTTCAACCCACGCGAGTTCAACCCTCAGGGTGGAGATCGGGGAGCTCAATGAGGCTCAAAAGAACCGGCAGAGAAGCGCCCAGCTTCGTTTAACACGTGTTTAGGAGGCTTTCGCGAGCAATGTCATCCACGATAGAGGTTTTTTTTTGGGGGGGGGGGGGTTTAGATCGCGTAAATATATGTGTGTCATCTTCTTGGTTCTTTCGGTAAAGTCACGTAAAGAACCAAGAAGATGAATCCCTGCAGTCACGAAAGCTTTAAATCGAAATATAAGTGTGTCGTTAAAAACCGCCACCACCCCGACACAGCCAACTAGTAAGGCTTGTCACGTAAACAGAACGTGGACAGTTCGTCACTCGAACATCAACACAGCCTTGACAGACTGCTGGGGCAAGTGCTGTTAACGAGTAGCACCTATGAAGGCCCGCTACCACGCCCGACCGCCTTTGTCTCCCCAGTGGCGATGTTTGTACACCACGCCCCCGCCACCACCACCACCACCCACCACACACGCAACATCGATATTACTTCTTACGAATGTGGGAAACTATTTTCACTTACAATTAGTCGACTGTTAACGCTCAGACATAAACCCTCCTGCAGCAGTTCTGCGTTGTTGGTGGTGGTCATGGTGGTGGTGGTTGGTGGTGGTAATGGTGGTGGTGGTTGGTGGTGGTCATGGTGGTGGTGGTTGGTGGTGGTCATGGTGGTGGTGGTTGGTGGTGGTCATGGTGGTGGTGGTTGGTGGTGGTCATGGTGGTGGTCATGGTGGTGGTCATGGTGGTGGTGGTGGTCATGGTGGTGGTGGTTGGTGGTGGTCATGGTGGCGGTCATGGTGGTGGTCATGGTGGTGGTGGTTGGTGGTGGTCATGTTGGTGGTGGTTGGTGGTGGTCATGGTGGTGGTGGTCATGGTGGTGGTGGTCATGGTGTTGGTGGTTGGTGGTGGTGGTGGTCGTGGATTCAGGAGCAACCAGAGGCTCGAGGTGGCTCCTGGCAGATCACCAGGTTGAGTCGCCCCCCTTGTGGGGCCCCCCTTTTGTGTGAGACCGGGTGGGCGGGGGGGGGGGTGCCCCCCTTATGTCTCCCAGACTCCCAACCCCCCCCACGAAGCCCTCTTATGGGGGTCACTGGGCGTAACTGTAGAGATGACCTCTTTGCATGATGTTGCCTTTAGAGGTCGGACACATTAAAACTTATATATTTATATTTTGCAGGTATATATATTTATATTTAGCAGGTATATATATTTATATTTAGCAGGTATATATATATATTTATATTTAGCAGGTATATATATATATTTATATTTAGCAGGTATATATATATTCATATTTTCTAGGTATATATTTATATTTAGCAGGTATATATATTTTATATTTACCAGGTATATATTTATATTTAGCAGGTATATATTTATATTTAGCAGGTATATATATTTATATTTTCTAGGTATATATATATATTTATATTTAGCAGGTATATATATTTTATATTTACCAGGTATATATTTTATATTTAGCAGGTATATATATTTTATATTTACCAGGTATATATTTTATATTTACCAGGTATATATATATTTTATATTTACCAGGTATATATTTTATATTTACCAGGTATATATATATTTTATATTTACCAGGTATATATTTAAATTTACCAGGTATATATATATTTATTAAGCAGGTAAGGCCCACTGTGCTTTATCGATTTCTTCAGGAGCGGCCTGGCCCCACGCGATCGCTCGACGAAGAGGCGCGTCAGCATCACGTGCACATTTAGAGCCGCGGCCACATCCTCCAGACGCGTGTTCGTTCTAAGCGTGGCAGGGTGTTGACGATTCGGGATGGAACCCGCGGATCTCCGCTGCATACCAGGCGAGGGTGTCAACATTTCGCCAACCTTGGCGCCCATCAACAACCCATTCGAGATGGTTGACAATGTCGTTCCGTTTCGATTGAAAGCTTTCGTGACTGCAGGGATTCATCTTCTTGGTTCTTTCGGTAAAGTCACGTAGAAGGGAAGTAGTAAAATAATAAAAATAAAACATAATAAAATGAAATAATTCTCACGACGTTTCGGCTACGTTTCGGCTACAACGCAAGCAGCCGTCTTCAGGTGAAGACGGCTGCTTGCGTTGTAGCCGAAACGTCGTGAGAATTATTTCATTTTATAATGTTTTATTTTCATAAATTGTATTACTTCCCTTCTACGTGACTTTACCGAAAGAACCAAGAAAATGTCGTTCCGGTTTGGTGCTGTTGTTGTTGTGTGATGGTTACGACCAGGTGTTCGTTGTGCCACGGTGGGTCCTCTGGTGTTTTAGTGGCCACTCAACTCACCTGCTTTGCGTGTAGGCACAGAAATATTTATGGCCGCTTAGGGAATTGCTACTTCGGTGATAGCGACGAGAAAATTGGCAGGTGTGGGAATCACTACCCAGAGGCGTTTGGCGTCTCGGAAAATAGGGACCCTTTGTAGACACGGGAACGCAGACGGAGAGAGAGAGACACACAACGACAACACGGACACAAAGACACACAGAGTGAGAGACATTGAAGCGATACAAAGACACACGGAGTGAGAGACATTGAAGGGATACAAAGACACACGGAGTGAGAGACGTAGCAAGGGACTAAGAGAGACAGACAATGAAGGGATACACAGAATAGAAGACATACGTAGAGAAAGACACTGTGAGAAACACGAGACAGACA
This sequence comes from Lampetra planeri, assembly GCF_965212315.1. Taxonomy (NCBI): domain Eukaryota; kingdom Metazoa; phylum Chordata; class Hyperoartia; order Petromyzontiformes; family Petromyzontidae; genus Lampetra; species Lampetra planeri. The sequence goes on from NC_136107.1 coordinate 27,007,723, forward strand.
CAGAGACAAAGACGGGGAGAGACACTGAGATGGGCACAATCCTACACGGACAGCGAGAGGCAGAGGAAGAGACATGCGTAGATATAAACACCAAGCAATAGAGAGACACAGACACAGAGACACAGAGACAGAGACACAGAGACACAGAGACAGAGACAGACACAGAAACAGACACAGAGACAGAGACAGAGGCACAGAGACAGACACAGAGACAGAGACAGACACAGAGACAGACACAGAGACAGACACAGACACAGAGACAGACACAAAGACAGACACAGTCACAGACACAGAGACAGACACAGACACAGACACAGACAGACACAGAGACAGACACAGACACAGAGAGACAGACACAGAAACAGACACAGACACAGAGACAGACAGAGACAGACACAGACACAGAGACAGACACAGAGATAGAGACAGACACAGAGACAGACACAGAGACAGACACAGACACAGAGACAGAGACAGACACAGACACAGAGACACAGAGACACAGAGACAGAGACAGACACAGAGACAGAGACAGACACAGACACAGACACAGAGACAGACACAGACACAGAGAGACAGACACAGAGACAGACACAGAAACAGACACAGACACAGAGACAGACACAGACACAGAGAAAGACACAGTGACAGACACAGACACAAAGACAGACACAGAGACAGACAAAGAAACAGACACAGACACAGAGAGAGAGACACAGAGACAGACACAGAGACAGACACATAGACACAGAGACACAGAGACACAGAGACAGACACAGAGACAGACACAGACAGACACAGAGACAGAGACAGACACAGACAGACACAGACACAGAGACACAGACACAGACACAGACACAGACACAGAGACAGACACAGACACAGAGAGAGACACAGAGACAGACACAGAGACAGAGACAGACACAGAGACAGAGACAGACACAGACACAGAGACAGACACAGAGACAGACACGGAAACAGACACAGACACAGACAAACACAGACACAGAGACACAGACACAGAGACAGAGACAGACACAGAGACAGAGACAGACACAGACAGACACAGACACAGACACAGAGACACAGACACAGAGACAGACACAGATACAGAGACAGAGACACAGAGAGACACACTCACACAGACAGACACAGACACAGAGACACAAAGACAGAGAGACAGAGACAGACACAGAGACAAACACAGAGACAGAGACACAGAGACAGATACAGAGACACAGACACAGACACAGAGACACAGACACAGAGACAGACACAGACACAGAGATAGACACAGAGACAGACACAGTCACAGACACAGAAACAGAGACAGACACAGACACAGAGACAGACACAGACAGACAGACGCAGAAACAGACACAGACACTGAGACAGAGACAGAGACAGACACAGAGACAGACACAGAGACAGACACAGACACAGACACAGAGACAGACAGAGAGACAGAGACAGACACAGACACAGAGAGACAGACACAGAGACAGAGACAGACACAGAGACAGAAACAGAGACAGACACAGAGACAGACAGAGAGACACAGACAGACACAGAGACAGAAAGAGAGACAGACACAGAGACAGACACAGACACAGAGACAAACACAGACACAGAGACAGAGACAGACACAGACACAGAGACAGACACAGACACAGAGAGACAGACACAGAGACAGACACAGAAACAGACACAGACACAGAGACAGACACAGACACAGAGAAAGACACAGTGACAGACACAGACACAAAGACAGACACAGAGACAGACAAAGAAACAGACACAGAGACAGACACAGACACAGAGACAGACAGAGACAGACACAGACACAGAGACACAGAGACAGACACAGACACAGAGAGAGACACAGAGACAGACACAGAGACAAAGACAGACACAGAGACACAGAGACACAGAGACAGAGACAGACACAGAGACAGAGACAGACACAGACACAGAGACAGACACAGAGACAGACACAGACACAGAGAGACAGACACAGAGACAGACACAGAAACAGACACAGACACAGACACAGAGACAGACAGAGACAGACACAGACACAGAGACACAAAGACAGACACAGAGACAGACACAGAGACAGAGACAGTGACAGACACAGACACAAAGACAGACACAGAGACAGACACAGACACAGAGAAAGACACAGTGACAGACACAGACACAAAGACAGACACAGAGAGAGACACAGAGACAGACACAGAGACAGAGACAGACAGACACAGAGACAGAGACAGACACAGACAGACACAGAGACAGAGACAGACACAGACAGACACAGAGACAGACACAGACAGACACAGAGACAGAGACACAGACACAGAGACAGACACAGACACAGAGAGAGACACAGAGACAGACACAGACACAGAGAGAGACACAGAGACAGACACAGACAGACACAGAGACAGAGACAGACACAGACAGACACAGACACAGAGACACAGACACAGAGACAGACACAGACACAGAGAGAGACACAGAGACAGACACAGAGACAGACACAGAGACAGAGACAGACACAGACACAGACACAGACACAGAAACAGACACAGACAGACACAGACACAGACAGACACAGACACAGACACAGACACAGAGACAGAGACAGACACAGATACAGAGACAGAGACACAGACAGACACACTCACACAGACAGACACAGACACAGAGACACAGAGACAGACACAGAGACAAACACAGAGACAGAGACACAGAGACAGACACAGACACAGAGACACAGACACAGACACAGAGACACAGACACAGAGACAGACACAGAGACAGACACAGAGACAGACACAGACAGACAGACACAGAGACAGACACAGACACAGAGATAGACACAGAGACAGACACAGTCACAGACACAGACACAGAGACAGACACAGACACAGAGACAGACACAGAGACAGACACAGAGACAGACACAGAGACAGACACAGACAGACAGACACAGAGACAGACACAGACACAGAGATAGACACAGAGACAGACACAGTCACAGACACTGAGACAGAGACAGAGACAGACACAGAGACAGACACAGAGACAGACATAGACACAGACACAGAGACAGACACAGACACAGACACAGAGACACAGAGACAGACACAGAGAGACAGACACAGAGACAGACACAGACAGATACAGAGACAGAGACAGACACAGACACAGACACAGAGACAGAGGCAGAGGCAGACACAGACACAGACACAGAGACAGACACAGAGATAGAAACAGACACATAGACAGAGACACAGAGACAGACACAGAGACAGACACAGACACAGAGACAGACACAGACACAGAGACAGACACAGACACAGAGAGAGAGAGAGACAGACACAGACACAGAGACAGAGGCAGACACAGACACAGACACAGAGACAGACACAGAGATAGAAACAGACACATAGACAGAGACACAGAGACAGACACAGAGACAGACACAGACACAGAGACAGAGACAGAGACAGACACAGAGACAGACACAGACACAGAGACAGACACAGACACAGAGAGACAGACACAGAGACAGACACAGCAACAAACACAGACACAGAGACAGAGACAGACACAGACACAGAGACAGAGACAGACACAGAGACAGACACAGACACAGAGACAGAGACAGACACAGACACAGAGACAGAAACAGACACAGAGACAGACACAGACACAGAGACAGACAGAGACAGACAGAGACAGACACAGACACAGAGACAGACACAGTGACAGACACAGACACAGAGACAGACACAGTCACAGAGAGAGACATAGAGACAGACACAGAGACAGAGACAGACACAGAGACAGAGACAGACACAGACACAGACACAGAGACAGACACAGAGACAGACACAGAAACAGACACACTGACAGACACAAAGACAGACACAGAGACAGACACAGATACAGAGACAGAGACAGAGACAGACACAGAGACAGACACAGACACAGAGACAGACACAGACACAGAGAGACAGAGACAGACACAGAGACAGACACAGAAACAGACACAGACACAGAGACAGACAGAGACAGACACAGACACAGAGACAGACACAGAGACAGAGACAGACACAGAGACAGACAGAGACAGACAGACACAGAGACAGACACAGACACAGAGACAGACACAAAAACAGACACAGTCACAGACACAGACACATAGACAGACACAGACACAGAGACAGACAAAGACAGACAGAGACAGAGACAGACACAGACACAGAGACAGAGAGAGAGACAGACACAGAGACAGACACAGACACAGAGACAGAGACAGACAGAGAGACACAGACAAACACACAGACAGAGACAGACACAGAGACAGACACAGACACCGAGACACAGAGACAGACACAGAGACAGACACAGACACAGAGACAGAGACAGACACAGAGACAGACACAGAGACAGACACAGACACAGAAACAGACACAGAGACAGAGACAGACACAGACACAGAGACAGACACAGACAGACAGAGACAGAAACAGACACAGCTACTGAGACAGAGACAGACACAGAGACAGACACAGAGACAGACACAGACACAGACACAGAGACAGAGACAGACACAGACACAGAGAGACAGACACAGAGACAGACACAGAAACAGACACAGAGACAGACACAGACACAGACACAGAGACAGAGACAGACACAGACACAGAGACAGACACAGACACAGACACAGAGACAGACACAGAGATAGAAACAGGCACAGAGACAGAGACAGACACAGACGCAGAGACACACACAGAGACAGACACAGAGACACAGACACAGAGACAGAGACAGACACAGAGACAGACAAAGACACAGAGTCAGAGACAGACACAGACACAGAGACACAGACACAGAGACAGACACAGAGACAGACACAGACACAGAGACAAACACAGACACAGAGACAGAAACAGAGACAGACACAGACACAGAGACAGAGACAGACACAGACACAGAGACAGAGACAGACACAGACACAGAGACAGACACAGAGGCATACACAGAAACAGACACAGACACAGAGACAGACACAGACACAGAGACAGACACAGAAACAGACACAGAGACAGAGACAGACACAGACACAGAGACAGACACAGAGGCATACACAGAGACAGACACAGACACAGAGACAGATACAGACACAGAGACAGAAACAGAGACAGACACAGAGACAGACACATAGACAGACACAGAGACAGACACAGAGACAGAAACAGAGACAGACACAGAGACAGACACAGAGACAGAGACACACAGACAGAGACAGACACAGAGACAGACACAGACAGAGACAGACACAGAGACAGACACAGACACAGACACAGAGACAGACACAGAGACAGAGACAGACACAGAGACAGACACAGAGACAGACACAGACACAGAGACAGACACAGACACAGAGACAGAGACACACAGACAGAGACAGACACAGAGACAGAGACAGACACAGAGACAGAGACAGAGACACACAGACAGAGACAGAGACAGACACAGACACAGAGACAGAGACAGACACAGACACAGAGAGAGACACAGACACAGAGACAGACACAGAGACAGACACAGAGACAGACACAGAAACAGACACAGAAACAGACACAGAGACAGAGACAGATACAGACACAGAGAGAGACACAGACACAGAGACAGAGACAGACACAGAGACAGACACAGACACAGAGACAGAGACAGACACAGAGACAGACACAGAGACAGATACAGAAACAGACAGAGACTTTTGACTTTTAGGGCAACTTTATTACCCTCAGCAGCAATTGCGCTGGAGTCATTTTCAAATTTTGCGAGCCCTAGCGGCAGGAAACAAAAACACCGGCACATTGCGCCACATTCCGACGCGCAGCGCCATTACCGCGTCGCTGTTTTCCGCCGCCCTCCGAGGCCAACCCGTTTAAATGGTGAACGTCAGCCTGCCGTCTGACACGGTGCAGAGGGTGCTGACCGGCCCCCCACCTTTCGCAGAAAGCGGCGTGATTATCCCCCGCGTGTACATGGTACGCGTGCTCCAGCTGGAGCCGCGCCTTGACGAGTCCACGCATCGTCGCCACCGCCGAGCAGCCGGCATCCGACGCACCGGCCAGTTTATTCTTACGGGTCTTGTAAATAGCCATTTTGGCCTGGGCACAAATGAAATTCACAAGGTCGTGGCGCTTGTTCGGTAAGTACGGCACCCCGTACGCGAACCAGCTCCTCTGGATGCCCATCCCCAGTTTCCTTGAGATGTCTCCCAGGAGCCGGAACAGCGGGGACAGCCGTGCGCACCCCACGTACTGGTGTGCCAGGTCCTCCCTTGCGCCGCAGAAAGCGCATTTGTCAGACGCCTCCGGGGTGACTTTACTCTGCCATGCTGCCGAGGGCAGCGTCCAGTGGAGCAGCCTCCACTGCAGGTCCCCACAGCGTTTGGTGATGGGGGGCTTGTACAGGCGGCCCCACTGGGGGGTGGCCGCGCCCGACGGTGCCAAGGCGCTCCTCCACCTGGTGTCTGGGAGTTCTGCCAGCTCCCGGCAGCGCAGCTCCTTCACGCTGCACGTGTACAGCGCTCCCTTCAGCGCGCCCAGAAAGGTCACGCTCTGGCAGCTCCCGAGTTTTAACAGTTTGCCGGAGTCATCTCGCCCGGTGGGCTGGGCGTAGGTGAACCGCAATTCAGGGAAGGAGGGAGGGGGGGCGCCATCTTCGGGCGCCTCCAGCCGCAGCCGCAGCTCCCGCATCGCCGCGAGCGCTGCCCGCAGCAGCTTCTCCCCGGCCAGCACGGTGCGGAGTCCGGCGGCACCGCTGACATCGGCTGCGGATCTCCAGGCCGGGTGCCGGTCGCGGTCCCGCACCAGGTCCCCCACCGCTCGTATCCCCGCCGAGGTGAAACGGCGGGCCAGCGTCGATTCCTCTTGGATCTCAGCGAAGCGGCCGTTGACGAACAGTGGCTCGCGCAGGAACTGCCCGAGCGTGCATTGCAGGCCTCCTCTGTCCCAGGCCAGACTGCGCCACGCGTCCAGGAGGCTCCGGTGGATGGCCGGCAGCCCCGCGTAGTCGACCCGGGCCAGATCCAGCAAGAAGATCTCTCTTCCGTAGCCCAGGCCGCCCCCGGCGCCTCTCAGCAAGGCGAGGGTGGGTGCCAGCCAGGGCAGGGTCTCCTTGCCGTACAGCAGCTGCTGCACGGTTTGAAGTCTAAACGTCATAATCCTGGCGTGGACGTCGACCAGGCCCTGGCCGCCCTCGCCCACCGGCAGGCGGAGGACTCCCGGCCTCAGCCAGTGTTTGCCCTGCCACACGAAGTGGGTGAGCGAGCGGGCTGCTCCCCCGAGTAGCCACTCCGGGGGCTGGAGGACTTTCGCCCTGTGCCACAGCACCGCGGCCGCCAGGTTGTTGCTTACCAGTACCCGCCCCCTGAAGGACATCGCCGGGGCTAGGCGCGCCCATACCGCCAGCCTCGCCTCGAAACGGTCCCCCAGTTCAGGCCAGTTTTGCTGGGTGACGTGGGGCTTTTCGAGGCGGACGCCCAGGTATCTGACGCCGTCGGCCTGCCAGGCGACACCCCCTGGGAGGAGCACCGGGCACGCGGCACCCTGCGGCCCTAGGCGCAGAGCCGAGGTCTTCGCCCAGTTGATCTTAGCACCGGACGCCACCTCGTAGGCCTCCACCGCCCGACCCAGCGCTGCTACATCATGCGTCCCCATGACGAGCACGCACAGGTCGTCCGCGTACGCCGATACCTTGATGGCCGCCCCCTCGGGGCCCGGCACCCTGTACCCCGACAGGAAGAGCTGGAGGCGGCGCACGAGGGGATCGATGACCAGGGCGTAGAGGAGGCCCGACAGCGGGCACCCCTGCCTGACTCCACTCGCCACGGGGAAAGGGGCGCCGAGCTGCTGGTTGACCTTCAGCAGGCTCGACGCGCCCGCGTACAGGAGCCGCACGTGCGACCTGAACGCCGGCCCAAACCCGGACGCGGCGAGCAGTTTCTCCATGAAGTGGTGGTTGACCCGGTCGAAGGCCTTCTCCTGGTCAAGGAAGAGGAGGCCCACATCTGTTCCGTCCCTCTCCGCCAGTCCCTGACCGTGCTCACGTTGTCGTGTAAGCACCGGCCAGGGATGCAGTAAGTTTGTTCGGGTCGAACAAGCTGGCCCACCACCGACTTGAGGCGGTTGGCCAACACCTTTGCAAAGATTTTGTAGTCGGCGCATAGAAGGGACACTGGCCGCCAGTTCTCGATGCGGCGCAATTCTCCCTTCTTGGGCAGCAGGGTGACGACGGCTCTCCGGCAGCTCTGCGGGAGCACCCCCTTCCGCAGGCTCTCCTCAAGGACCTCCAACAGGTGCGGCGCGAGGTCGTCCCAGAAGGCCGCGTAGAATTCGGACGGGAGGCCGTCGATACCCGGGGCCTTGCCGGCCGCGAGCCCTCTCATGGCGGTGTAGAGTTCCTCCTGCTCAACGGGGGCATCCAGGCGTTCGCTCTCGGATTCCTCGAGGGCAGGGCACCCATCGAGTAGATCCCGAGTTGCTTCACGGCACGAATCCCTGGCCTGGAAAAGGTTGCAGTAAAACTCCCTCGCGAGTCTTGCCATCTGGCCCTCCTCCGTTATCATCTCCCCCCTCGGGGTCTGCAGGCACGAAATGATTGTGTTTCTCAGGGGTTTATTTTGCAGCCGAAATAAAAATTTCGAGGGGGAGTCCATGTGTGTCAGGTGCTGCATTTGACGTTGTATGAACGAGCCGTTCGCCTGTCGGTCCGTGACGGCCCTGAAGAGCTGCTGCTTCTCCAGCAGCACTCTCCCCTTGCCGTCGTGTGTGCCCTGGGCCGACCCCAGCTCTGCCTCGAGGAGCAACAGTTCGTCCTGTAGACGTCTAACCGCATCCTCCTTGGCAGAGGCTTGCTGGTTCCGGAGCTGCAGGCAGAGCGCCCGTACCTGCGCCTTTACGTGCTCCCACCATCGCAAGACGCCGACGAAGCTGCCCTTGGCGGCCACCCAACGAGCCTAGCAGGCCCTGAAGGTCTCTTTGAAGGCTGCATCCTCAAGCAGCCGAGTGTCGAATTTCCAGTAGGCGCTGCTGCGCCCCTCCTTAGGGATGCGCAGCAGCAAGGAGACCATGTGATGGTCTGAAAACCCGGACGGGATGATCCTGCTTTCGCCGAGCAGGTTAGTGTTCGCAGCGCTGACATACAGCTGATCTAGCCTAGCGAGGCTTATTTTCCCGTGAAAGTCGCAGCGACACCACGAGTACTGCCGCTGCGTGGGTCGGTGCAGGCGCCACGCATCCCGCAGCCCCAGCCTCCGCACCACGTCGGCCAATGCCCGCGCTGATTCTGGGTGAGGCTCGGCGCCGTTACGGTCAAGGGCCGGATCAAGGGTGCAATTGAAATCCCCCCCCACGACCGTCAGCACGTCGTCCATGTTGTCCGCCTCGAGGCCATCCCGCAGCGCGCCAGAGAAAAAGAGACCCCTTTCACGGCTCTTGCTCGGCGCGTATACGTTCCAGCACCACATCCTGGTGCCATTGAAGGCGAAGTCTGCTGATATTAAATGTCCTTTAACGATCTCCCTGAAGACCACGCCTTCGGGGACAAAGTTTGAGCCAAACACGATCGCGACGCCTGCACGGTTCTCCTCGCCGTGGCTGAAAAAACAGGAACGGCCGCCCAGGAGGTGCTGTCGCTGATCCTGCAGAGCATTGTCCAGGTGTGTTTCCTGCAGGAAGGCCACGTCGACCTTTTGGTCTTCAAGGAAGCCGCACACGCGGTGCCATCTCCTGTCGCTGCGGACGCTGTTGCAGTTTAAGGTGGCTATCCTTACACCCGAGGCCATTGTGATGGATGTGGGGAGTGAAAGCACACAAGGGCACTACGGTGGAGAGGGGAGAGAGGTGATCTCCTGCCTCACCTTCTTCAACACCCCTTTCAACCGGTATACTTCTTGTGGACTGAAGCCGTGCGTCTCAGTGTCTTTCTGGATCCTCCGTACCGTCACCTCGAGGCCCTGCCCGTCGGGGAAGGAGTCCAGAACGCGGACTTTGCGCCGATTGAAGGTGTTTTTCAGAAAGAGGAGAACTTCTCCGGGTTCGTAGTTCCATTCCCCAGTAACCCCCGGAAAGCTCGTCTCGCTGGCGCCGTCGTCGGCATTGCACCCTGGCAGCTCGTCATCGGAGTCTCCGCGTGTGCCGGCGCGTGCCTCGTCCATCGTTTCTTCCGTCGAGCCGCACGGAGCTGGGGTCTCACCCGGCTCGGGGCGTCCTTCTTCCGAGGCCTCCGCGGCTCCTCCTCCTCGCGCGCCGAGGTGGGTGGGATAACACCCCCGGGCGTGACCGCCCCCTCCTCCATCGCACTGTCCGGAGCTGGGGTCCCACCTGGCTCGACACGTCTCTCGTCCACGGGGTCCGCGGCCGTCGTCCTGTCGGCCGATGGGGTGGGCAGGGTGGCCCCGTCGGGCGCTGCTGCGTCCACAGGCGTGGCGGTGGCGGTGGCCCGCGGCTCCCCCCCGAGATGTGCCAGTGCGGCCGGGGCTGAGTCCAAAAGTTGTTCCAGCGCCTCGGTCCCATCCGGCGGGTGATCCTTGCCTGCCTCCCCTGACGCGGCCTCGTCACCGCTCCCCGCCGCCTTGTCCGGGCGGCCGTCCGGCTCAGTGGCATCGCCAGCAGTGGCCGTCCGCTTTGGAAGGGTGCCACCGCACCCTCCCGCTGCAGGGCCGCTTTTGGCCTTGCGCTTCCGCGATACGACGACGGTCCCACTCGTCGTCGGTCGCTCGCTTGGCGTGGTCGACCGCAGCGTCGGTCGGGTCCTGCTCCCGCTTCAGCCGCTGCAGTCCGTCCTGCTGCTGCTGCTGCTGCAGATCTTCCCGCTGCTGCTGCTGGTCCTGCTGCTGCTGTTGTTGTTGTTGTTGTTGCTTTCGCTGTTGCTGCTTTTCGTGCAGCTGCTGCAGCGGCGGCTCATCCTGCTGCTGCTGGTTCCGCTGCTGCTGTGAAGGCTTCTGCTGCTGCTGCTTCTGCTGCTGCGGCTGCTGCTGCGGCTGCTGCTGCTGCGGCTGCTGCGGCTGCGGCTGCGGCTGTGCCTGCGGCTGCTGCTGCGCCTGCGGCTGCTGCTGCTGCTGCTTCCGCTGCTGCTGCGGCTGCTGCTGCTGCGGCTGCTGCGGCTGCGGCTGCGGCTGCTGCTGTGCCTGCGGATGCTGCTGCGCCTGCGGCTGCTGCTGCTGCGGCTGCGGCTGTGCCTGCGGATACTGCTGCGCCTGCGGCTGCTGCTGCTGTTGTTGCTTTTGTTGCTGTTGTTGTGGCCGCCGCGGCTGCGCCACCGGCGCCCGCTGCGTGGTGCTTTCCTGGGCAGGCCACGCCCCTCCCTCCTTTGCCTTGCCTGGGCAGCTCCTCCTCGTGTGGCCGAAGCTGCCGCACCCAAAACAGCGCGGCGCTGCCGTTGATAGGTACACAGTGTGTACACGACCACCGATGGTGTGTTTAATGGTTGCGTCCAGTTCGGTGTTTCCGCCTTTGAGTATTATGAAGGCCTGCCACTGGCCCGACATGATATGTCTCATTGCCGGGTTCCGTGTCCGCATCGGTAGCCAGACAATGCGGGAGACCACCACTCCCCATCGCTGGAGGTCCTTCATTAGTTCCGTGCTCCTGAGGTAGGGCGGCGCGCCGGAGATGGTCACCTTCACCGCCGGCGTGGATAGGGGAGTGCACTGCACGAACAGCCCCCCCTCTCCCCCGACGTTGAGCCCCGCCTCCACAATGCGCGCCGCTCCCTCCACCCCAGCCACATAGACCGCGTAGCCGCGGTTCTCCCGCCGGATGACCCGGATGGCCGCCAGGCCGACGTGCTCGGCCACCGTGGCGGCGATGTCGTCAGGCGGGGTCTCCGGAGGAGGGAAACAAATGAAGCCATGTTCGTCTGTCAGGGCTTCGAGGTGCTCGTGCTGTGCCATTTTTTTCTGTGTGGTCACAGCACTAAAGCACTAGTAAACAAAACATATGTAAAAACAAATGGCGAGAAAAAAATTAAAATAAAAGCAGCGAGGTGGAGGGAGACGAAGAAAGTCCCCTCCCTCCCTCCCTCCGGGGGGGGGGGGGGGGGGGGGCAGCGAGAGACAAAGAGAGACAGAGAGAGACACACAGCGAGAGGAACACAAAGAGAGAGACGCAGAGAGAGAGACACGGAGGGAGAGAAGAACACACACAACACAGACACCGCGAAGTGTACAGAGGGGGGGGACACAGAAGAGAGGGAGACACGGAGGGGGGGGGAGACAGAGAGAGACACGGAGGGAGAGACACAGGGAGAGAGAGAGACACACAGAGACAAACACCGAGAGGGACTCAGAAGGAGAGAGACACAGAGAGAGAGACACCGAGAGAGAGAGACACGCAGAGAGAGACGCAGAAAGAGAGACACACAGAGAGAGAGGGGAGGAGGAGGAGGAGATAGGCAGCCACAGCAGGCCCAAGGCTGCTCGACCAGCACACCCTTGGGCGTGGTGCCGTAGGGACGGAGGAAAAACACACAAAACTAAAAAAACCAGCACCACGTGAAGGTAAAGGAGTACTCACAGTGAGGGAAGAGAAAGTTGTTGAGCACAACGACTCAATTAACGAAAAAAACAGCGGGGTAAGGCGTCTATAAACGCGTCCACGCTCTCTCAGGCTAGGCTCAGGCTCTCACCTGAGCCCAGGCCTCCATCCACATACCTGTACGAGCGGGAGCCAACGGCTTTTGTGACCACACCCTACGAGAGGCAGAGAGAGAGAGAGACAGACACAGACACAAAGACAGACACAGACACAAAGACACAGACACAGAGACAGAGACAGACACAGAGACAGAGACAGACACAGACATAGAGACACAGAGACACACAGACACAGAGACAGACACAGACACAGAAACAGACACAGACAAAGAGAGAGACACAGAGACAGACACAGACACAGCCGCAGAGACAGAGACAGACACAGAAACAGACACAGACAAAGAGAAAGACACAGAGACAGACACAGACGCAGAGACAGAGACAGACACAGACACATAGACAGACACAGAGACACAAAGACAGACACAGAGACAGAGACAGACACAGAGACAGACACAGACACAGAGACAGAGACAGAGACAGACACAGACACAGAGACAGACACAGACAGAGACACAGACGGACACAGAGACAGACACAGAGACACAGAGACAGACACAGAGACAGAGACAGACACAGAGACAGACACAGAGACAGACACAGAGACACAGAGACAGAGACAGACACAGACACAGAGACAGAGACAGACACAGAAACAGACACAGACAAAGAGAGAGACACAGAGACAGACACAGCCGCAGAGACAGAGACAGACACAGAGACAGAGACAGACACAGAGAGAGACACAGAGACAGACACAGCCGCAGAGACAGAGACAGACACAGAGACAGACACAGACAAAGAGAGAGACACAGAGACAGACACAGCCGCAGAGACAGAGACAGACACAGAGACAGAGACAGACACAGAAACAGACACAGACAAAGAGAGAGACACAGAGACAGACAAAGCTGCAGAGACAGAGACAGACACAGAAACAGACACAGACAAAGAGAGAGACACAGAGACAGACACAGACACAGACGCAGAGACAGAGACAGACACAGACACATAGACAGACACAGAGACACAGAGACAGACACAGAGACAGAGACAGACACAGACACAGAAACAGACACAGACAAAGAGAGAGACACAGATACAGACACAGCCGCAGAGACAGAGACAGACACAGAAACAGACACAGACAAAGAGAGAGACACAGAGACAGACACAGACACAGACGCAGAGACAGAGACAGACACAGACACATAGACAGACACAGAGACACAGAGACAGACACAGAGACAGACACAGACACAGAGACAGACACAGAGACAGACACAGACACAGGGACAGAGACAGAGACAGACACAGAGACAGACACAGACACAGACACAGAGACAGACACAGTCACAGAGACAGACACAGAGACAGAGACAGAGACAGACACAGAGACAGAAACACAGAGACAGACACAGACACACAGAAACAGACACAGAGACAGACACAGAAACAGAGACAGAGACAGACACAGAGACAGACACCGAGACAGACACAGAGACAGACACAGACACAGAGACAGACACAGAGACAGACACAGACACAGAGACAGAGACAGACACAGAGACAGACACAGACACAGAAATAGACACAGACACAGAGACAGACACAGAGACAGAGACAAACACAGAGACAGAGACAGACACAGACGCAGAGACAGACACAGACACAGACACATACACAGACACAGAGACACAGAGACAGACACAGACACAGAGACAGACACATAAATAGACACAGACACAGAGACAGACACAGAGACAGAGACAGACACAGACGCAGAGACAGACACAGACACAGAGACAGACACAGACAAAGAGACAGAGACAGACACAAAGACAGACACAGAAACAAAGACCCAGACACAGACACAGACAGAGACACAGACGGACACAGAGACAGACACAGAGACAGACACAGAGACAGACACAGGGACAGAGACAGACATAGACACAGGGACAGATACAGACACAGAGACAGAGACAGACACAGACACAGAGACACAGAGACTTAGACAGACACAGAGACAGACACAGACACAGACACAGAAACAGACACAGACACAGAGACAGACACAGACACAGAGACAGACACAGAGACAGAGATACAGAGACAGAGACAGACACAGAGACAGACACAGACACACAGAGACAGACACAGAGACAGAGACAGACACAGACGCAGAGACAGACACAGACACAGATACAGAGACAGACACAGACAAAGAGACAGAGACAGACACAAAGACAGACACAGAGACAGAGACCCAGACACAGACACAGACAGAGACACAGACGGACACAGAGACAGACACAGAGACAGACACAGAGACAGACACAGGGACAGAGACAGACATAGACACAGGGACAGATACAGACACAGAGACAGAGACAGACACAGACACAGAGACACAGAGACTTAGACAGAGACAGACACAGACACAGACACAGAAACAGACACAGACACAGAGACAGACACAGAGACAGACACAGAGACAGAGATACAGAGACAGAAACAGACACAGAGACAGACACAGACACACAGAGACAGACACAGAGACAGAGACAGAGACAGACACAGAGACAGACACAGAGACAGAGACAGACACAGAGACAGGGACAGATACAGCCACAGAGACAGAGACAGACACAGAGACAGACACAGAGACAGAGACAGACACAGAGACAGACACAGAGACAGACACAGAGACAGACACAGAGACAGAGACAGACACAGGGACAGGGACAGACACAGACAGAGATAGACACAGAGACAGACACAGCGACAGAGACACAGACACAGAGACAGACACAGACACAGAGACAGACACAGACACAGAGACACAGAGACTTAGACAGACACAGAGACAGACACAGACACAGAGACAGACACAGACACAGAGACAGACATAGAGACAGAGACAGACACAGACACAGACACAGAGACAGACACAGACACAGAGAGAGAGACAGAGACAGACACAGAGAGAGAGACAGACACAGACACAGAGACAGACACAGACACAAAGACACAGAGACTTAGACAGACACAGAGACAGACACAGACACAGAGACACAGAGAGAGACCCAGATACAGACACAGCCAGAGACAGACACAGAGACAGACACAGAGACAGTGACACAGAGACAGACACAGACACAGAGACAGACACAGACACAGAGACACAGAGACTTAGACAGACATAGACACAGAGACAGAGACAGAAGCAGACACAGAGACAGAGACAGACACAGACACAGAGACAGACACAGACAGAGAGAGAGAGACACAGACACAGAGACACAGAGACTTAGACAGACATAGACACAGAGACAGAGACAGAAGCAGACACAGAGACAGAGACAGACACAGAGACAGAAACAGACACAGAGACAGACACAGACACAGAGACAGACACAGACAGAGAGAGAGAGACAGAGACAGACACAGACAGAGAGACAGGCACAGACACAGAGACAGAGACAAACACAGAGAGAGATCCAGATACAGACACAGACAGAGACACAGACGGACACAGAGACAGACACAGAGACACAGAGACAGACACAGAGACAGAGACAGACACGCAGACATAGACAAAGACAGACACAGACACAGAGACATAGACACAGAGACACAGACACAGAGACAGAGACAGACACAGACACAGAGATAGACGCAGAGACAGACACATACACAGACACAGAGACAGACACAGACACAGACACAGAGACAGACACAGACACAGAGACAGACACAGAGAGACAGACACAGAGACAGACACAGAGAGACAGACACAGACACAGACACAGACAGACACAGATACAGAGACAGACACAGAGACAGAGACAGACACCGAGACAGAGACAGACACAGAGACAGACACAGACACCGACAGACACAGAGACAGACACAGACACAGAGACAGATACAGACACAGAGACAGAGACAGACACAGATACAGACACAGACACAGACATAGAGACAGACACAGACACAGACACAGAGACAGAGACAGACACAGACACAGAGACAGACACAGAGACAGAGACAGACACAGACACAGAGACAGACACAGACAAAGAGAGAAACACAGAGACAGACACAGAGACAGACACAGACACAGAGACAGACACAGACACAGAGAGAGAGACAGAGACAGACACTGAGAGAGAGACAGACACAGACACAGAGACAGACACAGACACAAAGACACAGAGACTTAGACAGACACAGAGACAGACACAGACACAGAGACACAGAGAGAGACCCAGATACAGACACAGCCAGAGACAGACACAGAGACAGACACAGAGACAGAGACACAGAGACAGACACAGACACAGACACAGAGACAGACACAGAGACAGACACAGACACAGAGACACCGAGACTTAGACAGACACAGACACAGACACAGAAACAGACACAGACACAGACACAGAGACAGAGACAGACACAGAGACAGAAACTGACACAGAGACAGACACAGACACAGAGACAGAGACAGACACAGAGAGAGAGACAGAGACAGACACAAACAGAGAGACAGACACAGACACAGAGACAGACACAGAGACAGAGACAGACACAGAGAGAGACCCAGATACAGACACAGACAGAGACACAGACGGACACAGAGACAGACACAGAGACACAGAGACAGACACAGAGACAGACACACAGACAGAGACAGAGACAGACACAGACACAGACACAGAGACACAGACACAGAGACACAGACACAGAGACAGAGACAGACACAGACACAGAGATAGACACAGAGACAGACACAGAGACAGACACAGACACAGACACAGACACAGAGACAGACACAGACACAGAGACAGACACAGACACAGAGAGACAGACACAGAGACAGACACAGAGAGACAGACACAGACACAGACAGACACAGACACAGAGACAGACACAGAGACAGAGACAGACACCGAGACAGAGACAGACACAGAGACAGACACAGACACTGACAGACACAGAGACAGAAACAGACACAGAGACAGAGACAGACACAGACACATAGACAGACACAGAGACACAGAGACACAGAGACAGACACAGAGACAGACACAGACACAGAGACAGACACAGAGACAGACACAGACACAGACACAGAGACAGAGACAGACACAGACACAGAGACAGAGACAGACACAGACGCAGAGACAGAGACAGACACAGACACATAGACAGACACAGAGACACAGAGACACAGAGACAGACACAGAGACAGACACAGACACAGAGACAGACACAGAGACAGACACAGACACAGACACAGAGACAGAGACAGACACAGAGACACAGACACAGAGACAGACACAGACACAGAGACAGAGACAGACACAGAGACAGACACAGAGACAGAGACAGACACAGACACAGACAGAGACACAGAAGGACACAGAGACAGACACAGAGACACAGAGACAGACACAGAGACAGAGACAGACACAGAGACAGACACAGACACAGACACAGAGACAAACACAGACACAGAGACACAGAGACTTAGACAGACACAGAGACAGAGACAGACACAGACACAGGGACAGATACAGCCACAGAGACAGAGACAGACACAGAGACAGACACAGAGACAGACACAGACAGATACAGACACAGAGACAGACACAGAGACACAGACACAGAGACAGACACAGACACAGACACAGAGTCAGACACAGACATAGAGACACAGAGACTTAGACAGACACAGAGACAGACACAGACACAGAGACAGACACAGACACAGAGAGAGAGACAGACACAGACACAGAGAGAGACACAGACACAGAGACAGACACAGACACAGAGACAGACACAGACACAGAGAGAGAGACAGAGACAGACACAGAGAGAGAGACAGACACAGACACAAAGACAGACACAGACACAAAGACACAGAGATTAGACATACACAGAGACAGACACATACACAGAGACAGACACAGACACAGAGACAGACACAGACACAGAGACAGACACAGACACAGAGAGAGAGACACAGAGACAGACAGAGAGACAGACACAGACACAAAGACAGACACAGACAAAAAGACACAGAGACTTAGACAGACACATACACAGACACAGGCACAGAAACAGACACAGAGACAGACACAGAGACAGAAACAGACACAGAGACAGACACAGACACAAAGAGAGACACAGACACAGAGAGACAGACACAGAGACAGACACAGAGAGACAGACACAGACACAGAGACACAGAGACTTAGACAGACACAGAGACACAGAGACTTAGACAGACACAGACACAGACACAGGCACAGAAACAGACACAGAGACAGACACAGAGACAGACGCAGAAACAGACACAGAGACAGACACAGACACAGAGAGAGACACAGACACAGAGAGACAGACACAGAGACAGACACAGAGAGACAGACACAGACACAGACAGACACAGACACAGAGACAGACACAGACACCGACAGACACAGAGACAGACACAGACACAGAGACAGAGACATATACAGACACAGATACAGACATAGAGACAGACACAGACACAGAGACAGACACAGAGACACAGACACAGAGACAGACAGAGAGACAGACACAGAGACACAGACACAGAGACAGACACAGAGACACAGACACAGAGACAGACACACAGACAGAGACAGAGACAGACACAGACACAGAGACAGAGACAGACACAGAGACAGACACAGAGACAGACACAGAGACAGAGACAGACACAGAGACAGACACAGAGACAGACACAGACACAGAGACAGACACAGAGACAGAGACGACCAGACAGAGACAGACACAGAGACAGACACAGAGACACAGACACAGAGACAGACACAGAGACAGACACAGACACAGAGATAGACACAGAGACACAGACACAGAGACAGACACAGAGACACAGACACAGAGACAGACACAGAGACAGACACAGACACAGAGACAGAGACAGACACAGAGACAGAGACAGACACAGACGCAGAGACAGAGACAGACACAGACACATAGACAGACACAGAGACACAGAGACACAGAGACAGACACAGAGACACACACAGACACAGAGACAGACACAGAGACAGACACAGAGACAGACACAGACACAGACACAGAGACAGAGACAGACACAGAGACACAGACACAGAGACAGACACAGACACAGAGACAGAGACAGAGACAGACACAGAGACAGAGACAGACACAGACACAGACAGAGACACAGAAGGACACAGAGACAGACACAGAGACACAGAGACAGACACAGAGACAGAGACAGACACAGAGACAGACACAGACACAGACACAGAGACAAACACAGACACAGAGACACAGAGACTTAGACAGACACAGAGACAGAGACAGACACAGACACAGGGACAGATACAGCCACAGAGACAGAGACAGACACAGAGACAGACACAGAGACAGACACAGACAGAGACAGACACAGAGACAGACACAGAGACACAGACACAGAGACAGACACAGACACAGAGTCAGACACAGACATAGAGACACAGAGACTTAGACAGACACAGAGACAGACACAGACACAGAGACAGACACAGACACAGAGAGAGAGACAGACACAGACACAGAGAGAGACACAGACACAGACACAGAGACAGACACAGAGACAGACACAGACACAGAGAGAGAGACAGAGACAGACACAGAGAGAGAGACAGACACAGACACAAAGACAGACACAGACACAAAGACACAGAGATTAGACATACACAGAGACAGACACATACACAGAGACAGACACAGACACAGAGACAGACACAGACACAGAGACAGACACAGACACAGAGAGAGAGACACAGAGACAGACAGAGAGACAGACACAGACACAAAGACAGACACAGACAAAAAAACACAGAGACTTAGACAGACACAGACACAGACACAGGCACAGAAACAGACACAGAGACAGACACAGAGACAGAAACAGACACAGAGACAGACACAGACACAAAGAGAGACACAGACACAGAGAGACAGACACAGAGACAGACACAGAGAGACAGACACAGACACAGAGACACAGAGACTTAGACAGACACAGAGACACAGAGACTTAGACAGACACAGACACAGACACAGGCACAGAAACAGACACAGAGACAGACACAGAGACAGACGCAGAAACAGACACAGACACAGACACAGAGAGAGACACAGACACAGAGAGACAGACACAGAGACAGACACAGAGAGACAGACACAGACACAGACAGACACAGACACAGAGACAGACACAGACACCGACAGACACAGAGACAGACACAGACACAGAGACAGAGACATATACAGACACAGATACAGTCATAGAGACAGACACAGACACAGAGACAGACACAGAGACACAGACACAGAGACAGACAGATAGACAGACACAGAGACACAGACACAGAGACAGACACAGAGACACAGACACAGAGACAGACACACAGACAGAGACAGAGACAGACACAGACACAGAGACAGAGACAGACACAGAGACAGACACAGAGACAGACACAGAGACAGAGACAGACACAGAGACAGACACAGAGACAGACACAGACACAGAGACAGACACAGAGACAGAGACGACCAGACAGAGACAGACACAGAGACAGACACAGACACAGAGATAGACACAGAGACACAGACACAGAGACAGACACAGAGACACAGACACAGAGACAGACACAGAGACAGACACAGACACAGACACAGAGACAGAGACAGACACAGAGACAGAGACAGACACAGACGCAGAGACAGAGACAGACACAGACACATAGACAGACACAGAGACACAGAGACACAGAGACAGACACAGAGACACACACAGACACAGAGACAGACACAGAGACAGACACAGAGACAGACACAGACACAGACACAGAGACAGAGACAGACACAGAGACACAGACACAGACACAGACACAGACACAGAGACAGAGACAGAGACAGACACAGAGACAGAGACAGACACAGACACAGACAGAGACACAGAAGGACACAGAGACAGACACAGAGACACAGAGACAGACACAGAGACAGAGACAGACACAGAGACAGACACAGACACAGACACAGAGACAAACACAGACACAGAGACACAGAGACTTAGACAGACACAGAGACAGAGACAGACACAGACACAGGGACAGATACAGCCACAGAGACAGAGACAGACACAGAGACAGACACAGAGACAGACACAGACAGAGACAGACACAGAGACAGACACACAGACACAGAGACAGACACAGACACAGACACAGAGTCAGACACAGACATAGAGACACAGAGACTTAGACAGACACAGAGACAGACACAGACACAGAGACAGACACAGACACAGAGAGAGAGACAGACACAGACACAGAGAGAGACACAGACACAGACACAGAGACAGACACAGAGACAGACACAGACACAGAGAGAGAGACAGAGACAGACACAGAGAGAGAGACAGACACAGACACAGAGACAGACACAGACACAGAGACAGACACAGACACAGAGAGAGAGACAGAGACAGACACAGAGAGAGAGACAGACACAGACACAAAGACAGACACAGACACAAAGACACAGAGATTAGACATACACAGAGACAGACACATACACAGAGACAGACACAGACACAGAGACAGACACAGACACAGAGACAGACACAGACACAGAGAGAGAGACACAGAGACAGACAGAGAGACAGACACAGACACAAAGACAGACACAGACAAAAAAACACAGAGACTTAGACAGACACAGACACAGACACAGGCACAGAAACAGACACAGAGACAGACACAGAGACAGAAACAGACACAGAGACAGACACAGACACAAAGAGAGACACAGACACAGAGAGACAGACACAGAGACAGACACAGAGAGACAGACACAGACACAGAGACACAGAGACTTAGACAGACACAGACACAGACACAGACACAGGCACAGAAACAGACACAGAGACAGACACAGAGACAGACGCAGAAACAGACACAGAGACAGACACAGACACAGAGAGAGACACAGACACAGAGAGACAGACACAGAGACAGACACAGAGAGACAGAGACAGAGACAGACACAGAGACAGACACAGAGACAGACACAGAGACAGAGACAGACACAGAGACAGACACAGAGACAGACACAGACACAGAGACAGACACAGAGACAGAGACGACCACACAGAGACAGACACAGAGACAGACACAGACACAGAGATAGACACAGAGACACAGACACAGAGACAGACACAGAGACACAGACACAGAGACAGACACAGAGACAGACACAGACACAGACACAGAGACAGAGACAGACACAGAGACAGAGACAGACACAGACGCAGAGACAGAGACAGACACAGACACATAGACAGACACAGAGACACAGAGACACAGAGACAGACACAGAGACACACACAGACACAGAGACAGACACAGAGACAGACACAGAGACAGACACAGACACAGACACAGAGACAGAGACAGACACAGAGACACAGACACAGACACAGACACAGACACAGAGACAGAGACAGAGACAGACACAGAGACAGAGACAGACACAGACACAGACAGAGACACAGAAGGACACAGAGACAGACACAGAGACACAGAGACAGACACAGAGACAGAGACAGACACAGAGACAGACACAGACACAGACACAGAGACAAACACAGACACAGAGACACAGAGACTTAGACAGACACAGAGACAGAGACAGACACAGACACAGGGACAGATACAGCCACAGAGACAGAGACAGACACAGAGACAGACACAGAGACAGACACAGACAGAGACAGACACAGAGACAGACACAGAGACACAGACACAGAGACAGACACAGACACAGACACAGAGTCAGACACAGACATAGAGACACAGAGACTTAGACAGACACAGAGACAGACACAGACACAGAGACAGACACAGACACAGAGAGAGAGACAGACACAGACACAGAGAGAGACACAGACACAGACACAGAGACAGACACAGAGACAGACACAGACACAGAGAGAGAGACAGAGACAGACACAGAGAGAGAGACAGACACAGACACAGAGACAGACACAGACACAGAGACAGACACAGACACAGAGAGAGAGACAGAGACAGACACAGAGAGAGAGACAGACACAGACACAAAGACAGACACAGACACAAAGACACAGAGATTAGACATACACAGAGACAGACACATACACAGAGACAGACACAGACACAGAGACAGACACAGACACAGAGACAGACACAGACACAGAGAGAGAGACACAGAGACAGACAGAGAGACAGACACAGACACAAAGACAGACACAGACAAAAAAACACAGAGACTTAGACAGACACAGACACAGACACAGGCACAGAAACAGACACAGAGACAGACACAGAGACAGAAACAGACACAGAGACAGACACAGACACAAAGAGAGACACAGACACAGAGAGACAGACACAGAGACAGACACAGAGAGACAGACACAGACACAGAGACACAGAGACTTAGACAGACACAGACACAGACACAGGCACAGAAACAGACACAGAGACAGACACAGAGACAGACGCAGAAACAGACACAGAGACAGACACAGACACAGAGAGAGACACAGACACAGAGAGACAGACACAGAGACAGACACAGAGAGACAGACACAGACACAGACAGACACAGACACAGAGACAGACACAGACACCGACAGACACAGAGACAGATACAGACACAGACACAGAGACAGAGACATATACAGACACAGATACAGACATAGAGACAGACACAGACACAGAGACAGACACAGAGACACAGACACAGAGACAGACAGAGAGACAGACACAGAGACACAGACACAGAGACAGACACAGAGACACAGACACAGAGACAGACACACAGACAGAGACAGAGACAGACACAGACACAGAGACAGAGACAGACACAGAGACAGACACAGAGACAGACACAGAGACAGAGACAGACACAGAGACAGACACAGAGACAGACACAGACACAGAGACAGACACAGACACAGAGACAGAGACGACCAGACAGAGACAGACACAGAGACAGACACAGAGACACAGACACAGAGACAGACACAGAGACAGACACAGACACAGAGATAGACACAGAGACACAGACACAGAGACAGACACAGAGACACAGACACAGAGACAGACACAGACACAGAGATAGACACAGAGACAGACAGAGACACAGACACAGAGACAGACACAGACACAGACACAGAGACAGACACAGACACAGAGACAGACACAGACACACAGAGACAGACACAGACACTGACAGACACAGACACAGAGACAGACACAGACACCGACAGACACAGAGACAGACACAGACACAGAGACAGAGACATATACAGACACAGATACAGACATAGAGACAGACACAGACACAGAGACAGACACAGAGACACAGACACAGAGACAGACAGAGAGACAGACACAGAGACACAGACACAGAGACAGACACACAGACAGAGACAGAGACAGACACAGACACAGAGACAGAGACAGACACAGAGACAGACACAGAGACAGACACAGAGACAGACACAGAGACAGAGACAGACACAGAGACAGACACAGACACAGAGACAGAGACACACAGACAGAGACAGACACAGAGACAGACACAGAGACACAGACACAGAGACAGACACAGAGACAGACACAGAGACAGAGACAGATACAGACACAGAAACAGACACAGACACAGAGACAGACAGACACAGACACAGAGACAGACACAGAGACAGACACAGACACACAGAGACAGACACAGAGACAGACACAGACACAGAGACAGAGACAGACACAGAGACAGAGACCCAGACACAGACACAGACACAGAGACACAGAGACAGACACAGAGACAGACACAGACACAGAGACAGAGACAGAAACAGAGACAGACACAGACACAGACACAGAGACAAACACAGACACAGAGACACAGAGACTTAGACAGACACAGAGACAGAGACAGACACAGACACAGGGACAGATACAGCCACAGAGACAGAGACAGACACAGAGACAGACACAGAGACACAGACACAGAGACAGAGACAGACACAGACACAGAGACAGACACAGAGACAGACACAGACACAGAGACAGACACAGACACAGAGAGAGAGACAGAGACAGACACAGAGAGAGAGACAGACACAGACACAGAGAGAGAGACAGAGACAGACACAGAGAGAGAGACAGAGACAGACACAGACACAGAGAGAGACATAGACGGACACAGAGACAGACACAGAGACACAGAGACAGACACAGAGACAGACACAGACACAGACACAGAGATAGACACAGAGACAGACAGAGACACAGACACAGAGACAGAAACAGACACAGACACAGAGACAGACACAGACACAGACACAGAGACAGACACAGACACAGAGACAGACACAGACACAGAGAGACAGACACAGAGACAGACACAGAGAGACAGACACAGACACAGACAGACACAGACACAGAGACAGACACAGACACCGACAGGCACAGAGACAGACACAGACACAGAGACAGACACAGAGACGCAGACACAGAGACAGACACAGAGACACAGACACAGAGACAGACACACAGACAGAGACAGAGACAGACACAGACACAGAGACAGAGACAGACACAGAGACAGACACAGAGACAGACACAGAGACAGACACAGAGACAGACACAGAGACACAGACGCAGAGACAGACACAGAGACAGACACAGAGACACAGAGACAGACACAGATACACAGAGACAGACACAGAGACAGACACAGAGACACAGACACAGAGACAGACACAGAGACACAGACACAGAGACAGAGATAGACACAGACACAGAGACAGACACAGACACAGAGACAGAGACAGAGACAGACACAGAGACACAGACACAGAGACAGACAGAGACACAGACACAGAGACAGACACAGACACAGAGACAGAGACAGACACAGAGACAGACACAGAGACACAGAGACAGAGACAGACACAGAGACAGACACAGAGACACAGAGACAGACACAGATACACAGAGACAGACACAGAGACAGACACAGAGACACAGACACAGAGACAGACACAGAGAGACAGACACAGACACTGACAGACACAGACACAGAGACAGACACAGACACCGACAGACACAGAGACAGACACAGACACAGAGACAGACACAGACACCGACAGACACAGACACAGACACAGACACAGAGACAGAGACATATACAGACACAGATACAGACATAGAGACAGACACAGACACAGAGACAAACACAGAGACACAGACACAGAGACAGACAGAGAGACACAGAGACAGACACACAGACAGAGACAGAGACAGACACAGACACAGAGACAGAGACAGACACAGAGACAGACACAGAGACAGAGACAGACACAGAGACAGACACAGAGACAGACACAGACACAGAGACAGACACAGACACAGAGACAGAGACACACAGACAGAGACAGACACAGAGACAGACACAGAGACACAGACACAGAGACAGACACAGAGACAGACACAGATACACAGAGACAGACACAGATACACAGAGACAGAGACAGACACAGAGACAAACACAGACACAGAGACAGTGACAGACACAGACACAGACACAGAGACAGACACAGACACAGAGACAGAGACAGAGACAGACACAGAGACAGACACAGACACAGACACAGAGACAGACACAGAGACAGAGACAGACACAGACACAGAGACAGACACAGAGACAGACACAGACACAGAGACAGGCACAGACACAGAGAGACAGACACAGAGACAGACACAGACACAGCAAGACACAGACACAGAGACAGACACAGAGACAGACACGGAGACAGTGACAGAGACAGAGACATACACAGACAGAGAGACAGACACAGAGACAGATACAGACACAGATACAGAGACAGAGACAGACACAGACACAGAGACAGAGACAGACACAGAGACAGACACATAGACAGACACAGATACAGACACAGACACAGAGACAGACACAGAGACAGAAACAGAGACAGAGACAGACACAGACACAGAGACAGAGACAGACACAGAGACAGACACAGAGACAGACAGAGACAGACACAGAGACAGACACAGAGACAGAGACACACAGACAGAGACAGACACAGAGACAGACACAGACACAGAGACAGACACAGACACAGAGACAGAGACACACAGACAGAGACAGACACAGAGACAGACACAGACACAGAGACAGACACAGAGACAGACATAGAGACAGACACAGAGGGGGGGGTAGGGAGGCGTGGGGGGGGTAAGGGGGGGAGGTTTTGGGGGGTAGGGGATGTTGGGGGGGGGCTGTGCACGTGCAAGCGCGGGGGACGCGACTCCGCTGCCCTGCGTGCGTGTCTGGCTTTGGTAGTGGTGGTGTTGGTGGTGTTGGTGGTGGTCTTGGTGGTGGTGTTGGTGGTGGTGGTGTTGGTTGGTGGTGGTGTTGGTGGTGTTGGTTGGTGGTGGTGGTGTTGGTGGTGTTGGTGGTGGTCTTGGTGGTGGTGTTGGTGGTGGTGGTGTTGGTTGGTGGTGGTGTTGGTGGTGGTCTTGGTGGTGGTGTTGGTGGTCTTGGTGGTGGTCTTGGTGGTGGTCTTGGTGGTGGTCTTGGTGGTGGTCTTGGTGGTGGTGTTGGTGGTGGTGTTGGTGGTGTTGGTGGTGTTGGTGGTGGTGGTGATATTGGTGGTGGTGGTGTTGGTGGTGGTGGTGTTGGTTGGTGGTGGTGGGGTTGGTGGTGGTGGTGTTGGTTGGTGGTGGTGGGGTTGGTGGTGTTGGTGGTGGTCTTGGTGGTGGTGTTGGTGGTGGTGGTGTTGGTTGGTGGTGGTGTTGGTGGTGGTCTTGGTGGTGGTGTTGGTGGTCTTGGTGGTGGTCTTGGTGGTGGTCTTGGTGGTGGTGTTGGTGGTGTTGGTGGTGATATTGGTGGTGGTGGTTTTGGTGGTGGTGGTGTTGGTTGGTGGTGGTGGGGTTGGTGGTGGTGGTGTTGGTTGGTGGTGGTGGTGGTGGTGGTGGTCTTCGTGGTGGTGTTGGTGGTCTTGGTGGTGGTCTTGGTGGTGGTGTTGGTGGTGGTGTTGGTGGTGTTGGTGGTGGTGGTGGTGGTGATGGTGGTGTTGGTGGTGGTGGTGTTGGTGGTGGTGGTGGTGTTGGTTGGTGGTGGTGGGGTTGGTGGTGGTGGTGTTGGTTGGTGGTGGTGTTGGTGGTGGTCTTGGTGGTGGTGTTGGTGGTCTTGGTGGTGGTCTTGGTGGTGTTGGTGGTGTTGGTGGTGTTGGTGGTGGTCTTGGTGGTGTTGGTGGTGTTGGTGGTGTTGGTGGTGGTCTTGGTGGTGTTGGTGGTGTTGTTGATGGTCTTGGTGGTGTTGGTGGTGGTCTTGGTGGTGTTGGTGGTGTTGGTGGTGGTCTTGGTGGTGTTGGTAGTGGTGGTGTTGGTGGTGTTGGTGGTGGTCTTGGTGGTGTTGGTGGTGGTGTTGGTGGTGGTGTTGGTGGTGGTCTTGGTGGTGGTCTTGGTGGTGTTGGTGGTGGTGGTGGTGGTTGGTGGTGGTGTTGGTGGTGGTGGTGATATTGGTGGTGGTGGTGGTGGTGGTGTTGGTGGTGGTCTTGGTGGTGTTGGTGGTGTTGGTGGTGGTGGTGTTGGTTGGTGGTGGTGTTGGTGGTGGTGGTGTTGGTGGTGGTGTTGGTGGTGTTGGTGGTGGTGTTGGTGGTGTTGGTGGTGGTGGTGATATTGGTGGTAGTGGTGGTGGTCTTGGTGGTGTTGGTGGTGGTGTTGGTGGTGGTGTTGGTGGTGGTCTTGGTGGTGTTAGTGGTGTTGGTGGTGTTGGTGGTGGTGGTGGTGTTGGTTGGTGGTGGTGTTGGTGGTGGTCTTGGTGGTGTTTGTGGTGTTGGTGGTGTTGGTGGTGGTGGTGGTGTTGGTGGTGGTCTTGGTGGTGTTGGTGGTGTTGGTGGTGGTGGTGTTGGTTGGTGGTGGTGTTGGTGGTGGTGGTGGTGATATTGTTGGTGGTGGTGGTGTTGGTCTTGGTGGTGTTGGTGGTGGTGTTGGTGGTGGTGTTGGTGGTGGTGTTGGTGGTGGTGGTGGGGTTGGTGGTGGTCTTGGTGGTGTTGGTGGTGGTCTTGGTGGTGTTGGTGGTGGTGTTGGTGGTGGTGGTGTTGGTTGGTGGTGGTGGGGTTGGTGGTGGTCTTGGTGGTGTTGGTGGTGGTCTTGGTGGTGTTGGTGGTGGTGTTGGTTGGTGGTGGTGGGGTTGGTGGTGGTGTTGGTTAATGGTAGTGTTGGTGGTGGTGTTGGTGGTGGTGTTGGTGGTGGTCTTGGTGGTGTTGGTGGTGGTCTTGGTGGTGTTGGTGGTGGTGTTGGTGGTGGTGTTGGTGGTGGTGTTGGTGGTGGTCTTGGTGGTGTTGGTGGTGGTCTTGGTGGTGTTGGTGGTGGTCTTGGTGGTGTTGGTGGTGTTGGTTGTGGTGGTCTTGGTGGTGTTGGTGGTGTTGGTTGGTGGTGGTGGGGTTGGTGGTGGTGGTGTTGGTGGTGGTGTTGGTGGTGGTTGGTGGTGGTGTTGGTGGTGGTCTTGGTGGTGTTGGTGGTGGTGTTGGTGGTGTTGGTGGTGGTCTTGGTGGTGTTGGTGTTGGTGGTGGTGTTGGTGGTGGTGTTGGTGGTGGTGTTGGTATTGTTGGTGATGGTGGTCTTGGTGGTGTTGGTGGTGTTGGTTGGTGGTGGTGGGGTTGGTGGTGGTGTTGGTTGGTGGTAGTGTTGGTGGTGGTGTTGGTGGTGGTGGTGTTGGTGGTGGTGGTGGTGTTGGTTGTGGTGTTGGTGGTGGTGTTGGTTTTGGTGGTGGTGGTGGTGGTGTTGGTGTTGGTGGTGGTGTTGGTGGTGGTCTTGGTGGTGGTGTTGGTGTTGGTGGTGGTCTTGGTGGTGTTGGTGGTGGTGGTTGGTGGTGGTGTTGGTGGTGGTGGTGATGTTGGTGGTGGTGTTGGTGGTGGTCTTGGTGGTGTTGGTGGTGTTGGTTGGTGGTGGTGGGGTTGGTGGTGGTCTTTTTGGTGTTGGTGGTGGTCTTGGTGGTGTTGGTGGTGGTGTTGGTGGTGGTGTTGGTGGTGGTCTTGGTGGTGTTGGTGGTGGTCTTGGTGGTGTTGGTGGTGGTGTTGGTGGTGGTGTTGGTGGTGGTCTTGGTGGTGTTGGTGGTGTTGGTGGTGGTGGTCTTGGTGGTGTTGGTGGTGGTCTTGGTGGTGTTGGTGGTGGTGTTGGTGGTGGTGTTGGTGGTGGTCTTGGTGGTGTTGGTGGTGGTGTTGGTGGTGGTCTTGGTGGTGGTCTTGGTGGTGTTGGTGATGGTGGTGTTGGTTGGTGGTGGTGTTGGTGGTGTTGGTGGTGGTGGTGATATTGGTGGTGGTGGTGTTGGTGGTGGTGTTGGTGGTGTTGGTGGTGGTGGTGATATTGGTGGTGGTGGTGGTGGTGGTCTTGGTGGTGTTGGTGGTGGTGTTGGTGGTGGTGGTGGTGGTGGTCTTGGTGGTGGTCTTGGTGGTGTTGGTGGTGGTGGTGTTGGTTGGTGGTGGTGATGGTGGTGTTGGTGGTGGTGGTGATATTGGTGGTGGTGGTGGTGTTGGTGGTGGTCTTGGTGGTTTTGGTGGTGTTGGTGGTGGTGGTGTTGGTTGGTGGTGGTGTTGGTGGTGTTGGTGGTGTTGGTGGTGGTGTTGGTGGTGTTAGTGGTGGTGGTGATATTGGTGGTGGTGTTGGTGGTGGTCTTGGTGGTGTTGGTGGTGGTGGTGTTGGTTGGTGGTGGTGGGGTTGGTGGTGGTCTTGGTGGTTTTGGTGGTGTTGGTGGTGGTCTTGGTGGTGTTTGTGGTGGTGTTGGTGGTGTTGGTGGTGTTGGTGGTGGTGTTGGTGGTGTTAGTGGTGGTGGTGATATTGGTGGTGGTGTTGGTGGTGGTCTTGGTGGTGTTGGTGGTGGTGTTGGTTGGTGGTGGTGGGGTTGGTGGTGGTCTTGGTGGTGTTGGTGGTGGTGGTGTTGGTTGGTGGTGGTGTTGGTGGTGTTGGTTTTGATATTGGTGGTGGTGTTGGTGGTGGTCTTGGTGGTGTTGGTGGTGGTGGTGTTGGTTGGTGGTGGTGTTGGTGGTGTTGGTGGTGGTCTTGGTGGTATTGGTGGTGGTGGTGTTGGTTGGTGGTGGTGTTGGTGGTGGTCTTGGTGGTGTTGGTGGTGGTGGTGTTGGTTGGTGGTGGTGTTGGTGGTGTTGGTGGTGGTGGTGATATTGGTGGTGGTGGTGGTGTTGGTGGTTGTCTTGGTGGTGTTGGTTGGTGTTGGTGTTGGTGGTGGTGGTGTTGGTGGTGGTCTTGGTGTTCTTGGTGGTGTTGGTGGTGGTCTTGGTGGTGTTGGTGGTGGTGTTGGTTGGTGGTGGTGGTGTTGGTGGTGGTGGTGTTGGTTGGTGGTGGTGTTGGTGGTGTTGGTGGTCTTCGTGGTATTGGTGGTGGTGGTGTTGGTTGGTGGTGGTGTTGGTCTTGGTGGTGTTGGTGGTGGTGGTGTTGGTTGGTGGTGGTGTTGGTGGTGGTGGTGTTGGTTGGTGGTGGTGTTTGTGGTGGTCTTGGTGGTGTTTGTGGTGGTGTTGGTGGTGGTGTTGGTGGTGTTGGTGGTGGTGTTGGTGGTGTTGGTGGTGGTGGTGATATTGGTGGTGGTGTTGGTGGTGGTCTTGGTGGTGTTGGTGGTGGTGTTGGTTGGTGGTGGTGGGGTTGGTGGTGGTCTTGGTGGTGTTGGTGGTGGTCTTGGTGGTGGTGTTGGTGTTGGTGGTGGTGTTGGTGGTGGTCTTGGTGGTGTTGGTAGTGGTCTTGGTGGTGTTGGTGGTGGTGTTGGTGGTGGTCTTGGTGGTGTTCGTGGTGGTCTTGGTGGTGTTGGTGATGTTGGTGGTGGTGGTGGTGGTCTTGGTGGTGGTCTTGGTGGTGTTGGTGGTGGTGGTGTTGGTTGGTGGTGGTGGTGATATTGGTGGTGGTGGTGGTGTTGGTGGTGGTCTTGGTGGTGTTGGTGGTGTTGGTGGTGGTGGTATTGGTTGGTGGTGCTGTTGGTGGTGGTGTTGGTGGTGGTCTTGGTGGTCTTGGTGGTGTTGCTGGTGGTGGTGTTGGTTGGTGGTGGTGTTGGTGGTGGTCTTGGTGGTGTTTGTGGTGGTGTTGGTGGTGGTGTTGGTGGTGTTGGTGGTGGTGTTGGTGGTGTTGGTGGTGGTGGTGATATTGTTGGTGGTGGTGGTGTTGGTCTTGGTGGTGTTGGTGGTGGTGGTGTTGGTTGGTGGTGGTAAGGTTGGTGGTGGTCTTGGTGGTGTTGGTGGTGGTCTTGGTGGTGTTGGTAGTGGTCTTGGTGGTGTTGGTGGTGGTGTTGGTGGTGGTCTTGGTGGTGTTCGTGGTGGTCTTGGTGGTGTTGGTGATGTTGGTGGTGGTGGTGGTGGTCTTGGTGGTGGTCTTGGTGGTGTTGGTGGTGGTGGTGTTGGTTGGTGGTGGTGGTGATATTGGTGGTGGTGGTGGTGTTGGTGGTGGTCTTGGTGGTGTTGGTGGTGTTGGTGGTGGTGGTATTGGTTGGTGGTGCTGTTGGTGGTGGTGCTGTTGGTGGTGGTCTTGGTGGTCTTGGTGGTGTTGCTGGTGGTGGTGTTGGTTGGTGGTGGTGTTGGTGGTGGTCTTGGTGGTGTTTGTGGTGGTGTTGGTGGTGGTGTTGGTGGTGTTGGTGGTGGTGTTGGTGGTGTTGGTGGTGGTGGTGATATTGTTGGTGGTGTTGGTCTTGGTGGTGTTGGTGGTGGTGGTGTTGGTTGGTGGTGGTGGGGTTGGTGGTGGTCTTGGTGGTGTTGGTGGTGGTCTTGGTGGTGTTGGTAGTGGTCTTGGTGGTGTTGGTGGTGGTGTTGGTGGTGGTCTTGGTGGTGTTCGTGGTGGTCTTGGTGGTGTTGGTGATGTTGGTGGTGGTGGTGGTGGTGGTCTTGGTGGTGGTCTTGGTGGTGTTGGTGGTGGTGGTGTTGGTTGGTCGTGGTGGTGATATTGGTGGTGGTGGTGGTGTTGGTGGTGGTCTTGGTGGTGTTGGTGGTGTTGGTGGTGGTGGTATTGGTTGGTGGTGCTGTTGGTGGTGGTGGTGTTGGTGGTGGTCTTGGTGGTCTTGGTGGTGTTGCTGGTGGTGGTGTTGGTTGGTGGTGGTGTTGGTGGTGGTCTTGGTGGTGTTTGTGGTGGTGTTGGTGGTGGTGTTGGTGGTGTTGGTGGTGGTGTTGGTGGTGTTGGTGGTGGTGGTGATATTGTTGGTGGTGGTGGTGTTGGTCTTGGTGGTGTTGGTGGTGGTGGTGTTG
This sequence comes from Lampetra planeri, assembly GCF_965212315.1. Classification (NCBI taxonomy): domain Eukaryota; kingdom Metazoa; phylum Chordata; class Hyperoartia; order Petromyzontiformes; family Petromyzontidae; genus Lampetra; species Lampetra planeri. Next base: position 27,041,802 of record NC_136107.1, read on the forward strand.
GTTGGTGGTGGTGGGGTTGGTGGTGGTCTTGGTGGTGTTGGTGGTGGTCTTGGTGGTGTTGGTAGTGGTCTTGGTGGTGTTGGTGGTGGTGTTGGTGGTGGTCTTGGTGGTGTTCGTGGTGGTCTTGGTGGTGTTGGTGATGTTGGTGGTGGTGGTGGTGGTGGTGGTGGTCTTGGTGGTGGTCTTGGTGGTGTTGGTGGTGGTGGTGTTGGTTGGTGGTGGTGATGATATTGGTGGTGGTGGTGTTGGTGGTGGTCTTGGTGGTGTTGGTGGTGTTGGTGGTGGTGGTATTGGTTGGTGGTGCTGTTGGTGGTGGTGGTGTTGGTGGTGGTCTTGGTGGTCTTGGTGGTGTTGCTGGTGGTGGTGTTGGTTGGTGGTGGTGTTGGTGGTGGTCTTGGTGGTGTTTGTGGTGGTGTTGGTGGTGGTGTTGGTGGTGTTGGTGGTGGTGTTGGTGGTGTTGGTGGTGGTGGTGATATTGTTGGTGGTGGTGGTGTTGGTCTTGGTGGTGTTGGTGGTGGTGGTGTTGGTTGGTGGTGGTGGGGTTGGTGGTGGTCTTGGTGGTGTTGGTGGTGGTCTTGGTGGTGTTGGTAGTGGTCTTGGTGGTGTTGGTGGTGGTGTTGGTGGTGGTCTTGGTGGTGTTCGTGGTGGTCTTGGTGGTGTTGGTGATGTTGGTGGTGGTGGTGGTGGTGGTCTTGGTGGTGGTCTTGGTGGTGTTGGTGGTGGTGGTGTTGGTTGGTGGTGGTGGTGGTGATATTGGTGGTGGTGGTGGTGTTGGTGGTGGTCTTGGTGGTGTTGGTGGTGTTGGTGGTGGTGGTATTGGTTGGTGGTGCTGTTGGTGGTGGTGGTGGTGGTCTTGGTGGTGGTCTTGGTGGTGTTGGTGGTGGTGGTGTTGGTTGGTGGTGGTGGTGGTGATATTGGTGGTGGTGGTGGTGTTGGTGGTGGTCTTGGTGGTGTTGGTGGTGTTGGTGGTGGTGGTATTGGTTGGTGGTGCTGTTGGGGGTGGTGGTGTTGGTGGTGGTCTTGGTGGTCTTGGTGGTGTTGCTGGTGGTGGTGTTGGTTGGTGGTGGTGTTGGTGGTGGTCTTGGTGGTGTTTGTGGTGGTGTTGGTGGTGGTGTTGGTGGTGTTGCTGGTGGTGTTGGTGGTGTTGGTGGTGGTGGTGATATTGTTGGTGGTGGTGGTGTTGGTCTTGGTGGTGTTGGTGGTGTTGGTGTTGGTTGGTGGTGGTGGGGTTGGTGGTGGTCTTGGTGGTGTTGGTGGTGGTCTTGGTGGTGTTGGTAGTGGTCTTGGTGGTGTTGGTGGTGGTGTTGGTGGTGGTCTTGGTGGTGTTCGTGGTGGTCTTGGTGGTGTTGGTGATGTTGGTGGTGGTGGTGGTGGTGGTGGTCTTGGTGGTGGTCTTGGTGGTGTTGGTGGTGGTGGTGTTGGTTGGTGGTGGTGGTGATATTGGTGGTGGTGGTGGTGTTGGTGGTGGTCTTGGTGGTGTTGGTGGTGTTGGTGGTGGTGGTATTGGTTGGTGGTGCTGTTGGTGGTGGTGGTGTTGGTGGTGGTCTTGGTGGTCTTGGTGGTGTTGCTGGTGGTGGTGTTGGTTGGTGGTGGTGTTGGTGGTGGTCTTGGTGGTGTTTGTGGTGGTGTTGGTGGTGGTGTTGGTGGTGTTGGTGGTGGTGTTGGTGGTGTTGGTGGTGGTGATATTGTTGGTGGTGGTGGTGTTGGTCTTGGTGGTGTTGGTGGTGGTGGTGTTGGTTGGTGGTGGTGGGGTTGGTGGTGGTCTTGGTGGTGTTGGTGGTGGTCTTGGTGGTGTTGGTAGTGGTCTTGGTGGTGTTGGTGGTGGTGTTGGTGGTGGTCTTGGTGGTGTTCGTGGTGGTCTTGGTGGTGTTGGTGATGTTGGTGGTGGTGGTGGTGGTGGTCTTGGTGGTGGTCTTGGTGGTGTTGGTGGTGGTGGTGTTGGTTGGTGGTGGTGGTGATATTGGTGGTGGTGGTGTTGGTGGTGGTCTTGGTGGTGTTGGTGGTGTTGGTGGTGGTGGTATTGGTTGGTGGTGCTGTTGGTGGTGGTGGTGTTGGCGGTGGTCTTGGTGGTCTTGGTGGTGTTGCTGGTGGTGGTGTTGGTTGGTGGTGGTGTTGGTGGTGGTCTTGGTGGTGTTTGTGGTGGTGTTGGTGGTGGTGTTGGTGGTGTTGGTGGTGGTGTTGGTGGTGTTGGTGGTGGTGGTGATATTGTTGGTGGTGGTGGTGTTGGTCTTGGTGGTGTTGGTGGTGGTGGTGTTGGTTGGTGGTGGTGGGGTTGGTGGTGGTCTTGGTGGTGTTGGTGGTGGTCTTGGTGGTGTTGGTGGTGGTGTTGGTGGTGGTGTTGGTGGTGGTGTTGGTGGTGGTCTTGGTGGTGTTGGTGGTGGTCTTGGAGGTGTTGGTGGTGGTCTTGGTGGTGTTGGTGGTGTTGGTTGTGGTGGTCTTGGTGGTGTTGGTGGTGTTGGTTGGTGGTGGTGGGGTTGGTGGTGGTGGTGTTGGTTGGTGGTAGTGTTGGTGGTGGTGTTGGTGGTGGTTGGTGGTGGTGTTGGTGGTGGTCTTGGTGGTGTTGGTGGTGGTCTTGGTGGTGTTGGTGGTGGTCTTGGTGGTGTTGGTGTTGGTGGTGGTGTTGGTCGTGGTGGTGTTGGTATTGTTGGTGATGGTGGTCTTGGTGGTGTTGGTGGTGTTGGTTGGTGGTGGTGGGGTTGGTGGTGGTGTTGGTTGGTGGTAGTGTTGGTGGTGGTGTTGGTGGTGGTGTTGGTGGTGTTGTTGGTGGTGTTGGTTTTGGTGGTGGTGGTGGTGTTGGTGTTGGTGGTGGTGTTGGTGGTGGTCTTGGTGGTGGTGTTGGTGGTGGTCTTGGTGGTGTTGGTGGTGGTGGTTGGTGGTGGTGTTGTTGGTGGTCTTGGTGGTGTTGGTGGTGGGGTTGGTGGTGGTCGTGGTGTTGGTGGTGTTGGTTGGTGGTGGTGGGGTTGGTGGTGGTGGTGTTGGTTGGTGGTAGTGTTGGTGGTGGTGTTGGTGTTGGTGGTGTTGGTGGTGTTGGTGGTGGTGTTGGTGGTGGTGGTGTTGGTGGTGGTGTTGTTGGTGTTGGTGGTGGTGATATTGTTGGTGGTGGTGGTGTTGGTCTTGGTGGTGTTGGTGGTGGTGGTGTTGGTTGGTGGTGGTGGGGTTGGTGGTGGTCTTGGTGGTGTTGGTGGTGGTCTTGGTGGTGTTGGTAGTGGTCTTGGTGGTGTTGGTGGTGGTGGTGTTGGTGGTGGTCTTGGTGGTGTTCGTGGTGGTCTTGGTGGTGTTGGTGATGTTGGTGGTGGTGGTGGTGGTGGTCTTGGTGGTGGTCTTGGTGGTGTTGGTGGTGGTGGTGTTGGTTGGTGGTGGTGGTGATATTGGTGGTGGTGGTGTTGGTGGTGGTCTTGGTGGTGTTGGTGGTGTTGGTGGTGGTGGTATTGGTTGGTGGTGCTGTTGGTGGTGGTGGTGTTGGCGGTGGTCTTGGTGGTCTTGGTGGTGTTGCTGGTGGTGGTGTTGGTTGGTGGTGGTGTTGGTGGTGGTCTTGGTGGTGTTTGTGGTGGTGTTGGTGGTGGTGTTGGTGGTGTTGGTGGTGGTGTTGGTGGTGTTGGTGGTGGTGGTGATATTGTTGGTGGTGGTGGTGTTGGTCTTGGTGGTGTTGGTGGTGGTGGTGTTGGTTGGTGGTGGTGGGGTTGGTGGTGGTCTTGGTGGTGTTGGTGGTGGTCTTGGTGGTGTTGGTGGTGGTGTTGGTGGTGGTGTTGGTGGTGGTGTTGGTGGTGGTCTTGGTGGTGTTGGTGGTGGTCTTGGAGGTGTTGGTGGTGGTCTTGGTGGTGTTGGTGGTGTTGGTTGTGGTGGTCTTGGTGGTGTTGGTGGTGTTGGTTGGTGGTGGTGGGGTTGGTGGTGGTGGTGTTGGTTGGTGGTAGTGTTGGTGGTGGTGTTGGTGGTGGTTGGTGGTGGTGTTGGTGGTGGTCTTGGTGGTGTTGGTGGTGGTCTTGGTGGTGTTGGTGGTGGTCTTGGTGGTGTTGGTGTTGGTGGTGGTGTTGGTCGTGGTGGTGTTGGTATTGTTGGTGATGGTGGTCTTGGTGGTGTTGGTGGTGTTGGTTGGTGGTGGTGGGGTTGGTGGTGGTGTTGGTTGGTGGTAGTGTTGGTGGTGGTGTTGGTGGTGGTGTTGGTGGTGTTGTTGGTGGTGTTGGTTTTGGTGGTGGTGGTGGTGTTGGTGTTGGTGGTGGTGTTGGTGGTGGTCTTGGTGGTGGTGTTGGTGGTGGTCTTGGTGGTGTTGGTGGTGGTGGTTGGTGGTGGTGTTGTTGGTGGTCTTGGTGGTGTTGGTGGTGGGGTTGGTGGTGGTCGTGGTGTTGGTGGTGTTGGTTGGTGGTGGTGGGGTTGGTGGTGGTGGTGTTGGTTGGTGGTAGTGTTGGTGGTGGTGTTGGTGTTGGTGGTGTTGGTGGTGTTGGTGGTGGTGTTGGTGGTGGTGGTGTTGGTGGTGGTGTTGTTGGTGGTGTTGGTGGTGGTCTTGGTGGTGGTGTTGGTAGTGGTGGTTGGTGGTGGTGTTGGTGGTGGTGGTCTTGGTGGTGGTGTTGGTGGTGGGGTTGGTTGTGGGGTTGGTGGTGGTGGGGTTGGTGGTGGTGGTGGGGTTGGTGGTGTTGGTGGTGGGGTTGGTTGTGGGGTTGGTGGTGTTGGTGTTGGGGTTGGTGGTGTTGGTGGTGGATTTGGTGGTGGGGTTGGTGGTAGTGGTGGTGGTGGTGTTGGTGGTGGGGAGCGGTGGTGGTGGGGTTGGTGGTGGTGATTGGTGGTGGTGGGGTTGTAGTGGTGTTGGTTGGTGGTGGTGTTGGTGGTGGGGTTGGTGGTGTTGGTGGTGGTGGTGGTGGTGTTGGTGGTGGGGTTGGTGGTGGTAGTGTTGGTTGGTGGAGGTGTGGTTGGTGGTGGTGGTGGGGTTGGTGTTGGTGGTGTTGATGGTGGTGTTGGTGGTGTGTTAGTGGTGTTGGTGGAGTTGGTGGTGGTGGTGGTGGGGTTGGTGGTGGTGGTTGGGTTCGTGGTGTTGGTGGTGGTGGTGGTGGGGTTGGTGGTTTTGGTGTTGGTTGGTGGTGTTGGTGGTGGTGTTGGTGGTGGGGTTGGTGGTAGTGGTGGTGGTGTCGGTGGTGTTGGTGGTGTTGGTGGTGGGGAGCGGTGGTGGTGGTGTTGGTGGTTGGGTTGATGGTGGTGGTGGTTGGTGGTGGTGGGGTTGGTGGTGTTGGTGGTGGGGTTGGTGGTGGTAGTGTTGGTTGGTGGAGGTGTGGTTGGTGATGGTGGTGTTAGTGGTGGGGTTGGTGGTGGTGTTAATGGTGTGTTAGTGGTGTTGGTGGAGTTGGTGGTGGTGGTGTTGGTGGTGTTGGTTGTGGTGTTAGTGGGGAGCGTTGTTGGTGGTGGTGTTGGTGGTGGTGTTGGTGGTGTTGTTGGTGGGGAGCGGTGGTGTAGCGGTTAGCGCGCTGCGCTATGAACCTCGCGACCCGAGTTCGATTCCCGCTCACGACCAACACCCAGTGACGATGATCTGAACCGATCCTGGGCCTCGTCTAGGTCGACTCAGCCTCAAACGAGTACCTGGTGCGGTGCGTAAACATCTCCACTGGGAAGACAAAGGCGGCCGGGCGTGGTGCTGGCCATCCACCCCCTCATGTTCCTGTCCGGCCTTCATAGGTGCTCGCTAACAGCACTTGCCCCTTCAGTCTATTAAGGCTACACGGGGGATCCTTTGTCTTTGGTGTTGGTGGTGGGGTTCCAGTGTCCACAGCACGCGGGACAGCCCCCCCCCAGCCCCCCCTCCCCTCCCGACTTGACGCGAGATTTACCGTGAACAACAGAAAAAAACCCCGACCCCACCCCCACCACGACCACCACCATCACCTCCTCCTCCTTGCCGTGGTGCCATAAAGCCATTAACCCCAGACGTCTAGCCAGTCTGATGGGTTTATTGGAGGCAGCGTTCCTTTTCTCCCCCCCCCCTCTCCCTCATGTCTCTGCCGCGACTTTCCGCGGGCGTTTAACTGCGGTGACGTCACCTCCGGGAACCTGCGGCACTCAAAGGAATCGAATCTCCACCTCCCTCCTCCTATTCTCACCCCAATACCACCACCACCACCGCCGCCACCGTAAACAACTTACCCACAAACCACCCACACACCACACACACCTCGCACACCACTCCACTCCTGTCCAGGCGCATCCACCCCCAACAACGAGAGGGTTGTTAAGGCCCTGTACGCCTGATGTGCACGCAAGGGGCATTGCGGGCGAATGGGATGCCCACAGCACACACGCCACACTCAAGGTGTTTACACAAAGACAAAGATCCCAGCCTCAAACGGACTGTCGGGGGCAAGTGCTGTTAGCGAGCGCCTATGAATGAAGGCCGGCACCGTGGGCACACGAGGGGGTGGGTGGCCAGCACCACGTGGCGATGTTTACACACCGCACCAGGTACTCGTTTGAGGCTGAGTCGACATAGGGGAGGCCCAGGACCGGTTCAAATAATCGTAGCGCAGCGCACTGACCGCTACACTAACGCTAAGACAGCACACACCCCACACGCCCCACACACATATCCACAGTTTAGACTTTACAGTGTACGAGTTATAAATAGGCATTACCCAAATGTTTAACACTTTGGTTTATCTCTGTGTCTCTCTGCGCAGACGCAGCGTCCTCTCGGGGAACGGTGCCAACAAAACCGTCTCTCCCTCTCGCGCGGCTTCCAGGTTTTTACTTGCCATCATTTGCAAATTGGGCCCCTTTTTTCACGAACTTGCATAGGGCCGCGAGACGCGCGCGTGGCCAGAAACGCGTTTTTTGCTCGAAGCGAACGTGTCGCCATCACACGACACTTCCGTGCGCGATGGAGAGAGTGTGGTGGTTGAAGGGGAGGAGGGAGAGAAGAGGGGTGGAGGTGGGGGTTGGGGTGGCAACGTAATGCGACGTGTAAACACAGCCACTGGGGGAGACAAAGGCGGTCGAGCGAGGGAGCGTCGCGTTTGCGTTGTGCCGGTCAACCAAACCGCTTTGTTCTCTGGTGCTGAGGGCATGTGGGGGGGGGGGGTGCTGTGGGGGTGAGGGGGCTAATAGCCCACGAAGCTCCGGCCAGAGTTTTACTGCTTCGCCGTCCGGTGCATTGTGTTTGTTTGTTGTTGTTGTCATCGTCGCACGGGCAGCTGGGATGTCCGCTCCTGTGGCCAGACGCAATTCCGAATTATCGTCGTGGCGGGCATCAACGGTGTGCGCCCCGGCCTCGGAAAGAGACGCCGAGTACGGTGCGAAAGAAGTTCAACGTAGCACACGGACATAATGCGGCCTATCGCTAAATCGTGTTATTGGTTTGGTGTCTTAACTGTGGCCGATATGAATTGGGGTGCTCTGTGTGTGTGTGTTTGTTTATGTATCGATACGTGTGTATCTAAATGGGTATATATTTAGGTCGACTCAGCCTCAAAAGAGTCCCTGGTGCGGTGCGTCAACAACGTCACTAGGGGAGACAAAGGCGGCCGGGCGTGGGGCTGGCCACCCACTCCCTCGTGTGCCGCACCGAGAGGCATCGGCACTCCATAACAGTGTTTGCCCCAACGGTATGTTAGAAGCTATACGTGGGATCTTTTTATCTTTATAATATTTGTATATATATATTCCCATAGAGATTCACTTCACCGTTATCAAATGTTGTACTTGGCCTGGTATCAACACTCGAAATGCCACAACTCATGTGAAGCACGCGACTGTGTGTGTGACTATTAGATGTGTGTGTGTATATCCGCGGGGATGAACTTGATATTGTTGGCTAAAAACCCAGAAGTTAGTAGCAGAAGTCGTCCTAATCGCTTCGCGTAAGCCCAGAGGAGCCGGTTTTTTTTGTCATCATCCGTCACTGTCTGCGATTTAATTACGTTTATTACGTGTGTTTTTTTTTATCGTGTGTGTGTGTGTTTCACGGCATTGGGCTGTCGGTACGCATATCTGCAGCGTGAGATGAGCGCGCATTCATTTAGAGGGCCACCCCCTCCCCCATCATCGCTACGACCCCGCGTTGCACGACGGCGCTGTTGAGTTGATCGCTGTGAAACTGTTTTGTTCTACCAGGTTAAGGCCCACCGAGCTGTTCAGCTCTTTTCTTCTTAGCTCAACAAAGTCGCTTGTCACGTGGACATTTATAGCAACCAGCTACTCTCGAAACGCACGTTTCTAAATGTGGAGGCTAAAAGGAAAACCGGAGGATATTCTTATCTTTTTTCGGTAAAGTCACGTAGGTAAAACATTAAAATTAATGAAAGTAAAATAAAATAAAAATCACGACGTCGTGATTTTTATTTTATTTTACTTTTTATTTTACTTTCATTAATTTTAATGTTTTACCTACGTGACTTTACCGAAAAAACCTAAGAATACGAATCCTTGCAGTCACGAAAGCTTCAAATCTAGAATTAAAACCGGAGGACCCGCACAAAAATTCCACGCGACCAAGGGGAGAAGAGAGAGAGAGAGAGATACAGCAGCAGGCGTCAAGGTCGGGATCGAACGCACGACCTCCTGTATACCAGGCGATGTAGTTAACATCTCAGAGGCACCGTGGCGCATTGGTGATGCACACCGGCGGAACAAGCTCAGGGCTGGGTCGGATTCACCCAACAGGCTAATAAGGCCCTCCCTCGTTTGGGGCCATCCATTGAGTACGTACGCATGGAGGGGGAGCGGGGGGGGGGGTCACCCAAATGCGCACGCTTGCGTATGGGGGTGTCTACTGACAATGTACGTACGTACGGGGGGTGGGGGTGGTGAAACCTCGATAATAATTTGTCTACATTGGCCTTCAAGTGAGTTCGATAGTCCGACGGTGGACTATCTGTTTGCTTAGACGCGTGAATATTATTAATCCTTGATCGTTTCTGCATCGATTAAATATCGGCCGTTCTATAGGATTCGGAGGTGGGGGGTGTAAGAAGTCCGCGTGTGTACAGGGAGGGGGGGGGGGTCAAGTTTTGACAGATTTTTGCGTTACCTACGAAATGGATGGCCCCTATCCTGTTGGCCCTCTTTCATGCCCCTCCATTGTACGATTGAAGTGTAACTTTGCCGACATGCCCAGACTGGACATCTGTGTGTGTGAGAGAGAGAGAGAGACACACAAAGAGCTTCATGGCTCATCGGATGTCTTGCCGCAGTCTAAATAAAGATTCTGATTGAGTAACAGCTGAGCGGCAGTCGCGTGACCCTGGGAATATGCATTGGGGGTATTCTTAGGTTTTTTCGGTAAAGTAACGTAGGTAAAACATTAAAATTCATAAAAGTAAAATAAAATAAAGATAAAAATCACGACGTTTCGGAGGCAACACAAGCTTCCGTCTTCAGGTGGAACCGTCACGTCGTGATTTTTATTTTATTTTTTATTTTACTTTTATTCATTTTAATGTTTTACCTACGTGACTTTACCGAAAAAAACTAAGAATATGAATCCTTGCAGTCACGAAAGCTTCAAATCTAGAATGTATTGGGGGTGTTAATGACGATGGCAGCATTCGTGATTTTGCCACGGCAGCGAAAGCGAGGGGGGTGTGGTGAATATATATTATTTTTGGGGAAATTAGTGCAGTGAGTGATTAATGTTTGGTTAATGCACCTTGAGTAGAATTGCTTTGCTAGTGTTTTACGTAGGTCCGTAGATAAATACATCTGTTTGATGACTTCATAAAAAAAACAATTGGTGAAATATTACGAGACCCTTCCCCCCCCCCCTATTAGCCTGAGGATACTAGTACCAACTTAATCTGGCCCGGACTTAAGGGGGACATCGACCGTAAACAAAGTCAAGCAGGGCACTCATGGAGGCTCGGTAAACAAATACTGAACATGATAGCCCACGTGAGTTTACGGTGGTGATGGTGGTGGTGATGGTGGGGTGGTGGTGGTGGTGTTGGTGTGGGGTGGTGGTGGTGGTGATGGTGGTGGTGGTGGTAAACAAATACTGAACATCATAGCAACGCGAGTTTACAGTGGTGGTGATGGTGGTGATGGTGGGGTGGTGGTGGTGTTGGTGGTGGTGGTGATGGTGGTGGTGGTGGTGATGGTGGTGGTGGTGTGGGGTTTAAATCGTAAATAATCTCCGGCACCAGCTTGTCAACTCATCATCGTCGGGGCAAATTGAGCGCGTGATTGTGGGCGCCTTACAAACGGCGTCTGACTGGACATAGAACGGGTGCCATTGCCTCCTTCATAGCCCGCAGTTGCACGTGTTTCCCCAGGATCCCCGAATCTCGACCACGGCACAGCCCACACCATTCACCACGGGGTCTTCCAGACAACTCAGTTTTTTTCAACAAACAAACAAAAAAATACGAGCACCCTCCCCGTCTAGTTTTGGCCCCTCTCTCAAGACCCACCATCTCTCCAATGGCCCATCCAGGATCCCTCCATCCCTAGTAATTCCTGTACCCACGAACCTCCCTCCCCCATACCACATCTCTATTTCACCATATCACCTTTAGCTACCCTCATTGTACCACTCGTTTTGTTTTTTAGCGCCTTGGACAAAGGCGCCGTATGAATATATAAGACGAGATAATCATCTCACAAACACGACGGCAGTAGCAGTAAGCCCCGGGGGGCCCGAGGAAGGTCGTCATCGCCACGGCTGCCCCCGCCCCCCTCGCACCGACTCGAGCATCTCGCAACGTGAGCCCGGTAGCCGAAGCCGCAGTTGATGTGGCCATTAAAATGTTGACTTCCATTAGGTTACAATTTCGTGCTTGTGCACTCAGCGTTGCATGTAATGGATGATTATATTTATGCACGAGCCTTTTGCACGTCCAAGGACGGGTGTATTGCAGTACATCTGAAACTTGTAAGCGCAAAGCAGACCGCGACGTGATATATTCATTGCATCAATTCGTGTGCAATTTGTAAGGGCGCGGTGACACAGACTTACTTCATTTCAAGGTTCTAATCCCTTAGGTTTTTTTTTTCCGGTAAAGTCACGTAGGTAAAACATCAAAATTAATTAATTAATTTTATTTTATTTTCATTAATTTTGATGTTTTACCTACGTGACTTTACCGAAAAAAACAAAAACCTAAGAATATGATTCCTTGCAGTCACGAAAGCTTCAAATCTAGAATTATAATCCCTTGTTCATCATCACGACGTCCCTTTTACTTTGATGTCTCAACAGCGTGACGGAGATCACGTGACGTGAGGGTTCTGCCTTTGCAGTGAGGGCTGTGAGTTGACGCCGAGGGGGGGGGAGGAGGCGCCTCGGCCCCCCCCCCCCATGTGGAGTGACGTCACCCGCTAATTATTGTTAATGGGGGGGGAGCTCCATGTGGAGTGACGTCACCTGCTCATGATTATTAATGAGGGGGGGGGAGCTCCATGTGGAGTGACGTCACCAGCTCATGATTATTAATGAGGGGGGTGAGCTCCATGTGGAGTGACGTCACCTGCTCATGATTATTAATGAGGGGGGAGGGTGCTCCATGTGGAGTGACGTCACCAGCTCATGATTATTAATGAGGGGGGGGGAAGCTCCATGTGGAGTGACGTCACCTGCTCATGATTATTAATGAGGGGGGGGAGCTCCATGTGGAGTGACGTCACATGCTCATGATTATTAATGAGGGGGGGGGGGAGCTCCATGAGGAGTGACGTCACCTGTGCATGATTATTAATGAGGGGGGAGGGTGCTCCATGTGGAGTGACGTCACCTGCTCATGATTATTAATGAGGGGGGGGGAGCTCCATGTGGAGTGACGTCACCAGCTCATGATTATTAATGAGGGGGGGGGGAGCTCCATGAGGAGTGACGTCACCTGCGCATGATTATTAATGAGGGGGGGGGGAGCTCCATGAGGAGTGACGTCACCTGCGCATGATTATTAATGAGGGGGGAGGGTGCTCCATGTGGAGTGACGTCACCTGCTCATGATTATTAATGAGGGGGGGGAAGCTCCATGTGGAGTGACGTCACCCGCTCATGATTATTAATGAGGGGGGGGAAGCTCCATGTGGAGTGACGTCACCAGCTCATGATTATTAATGAGGGGGGGGAAGCTCCATGTGGAGTGACGTCACCAGCTCATGATTATTAATGAGGGGGGGGGGAGCTCCATGAGGAGTGACGTCACCTGCGCATGATTATTAATGAGGGGGGGGGCTCCATGTGGAGTGACGTCACCAGCTCATGATTATTAATGAGGGGGGGGGGGAGCTCCATGTGGAGTGACGTCACCAGCTCATGATTATTAATGAGGGGGGGGGCTCCATGTGGAGTGACGTCACCTGCGCATGATTATTAATGAGGGGGGGGGGGAGCTCCATGAGGAGTGACGTCACCTGCGCATGATTATTAATGAGGGGGGAGGGTGCTCCATGTGGAGTGACGTCACCTGCGCATGATTATTAATGAGGGGGGAGGGTGCTCCATGTGGAGTGACGTCACCTGCGCATGATTATTAATGAGGGGGGGGGGGAGCTCCATGAGGAGTGACGTCACCTGCTCATGATTATTAATGAGGGGGGAGGGTGCTCCATGTGGAGTGACGTCACCTGCGCATGATTATTAATGAGGGGGGAGGGTGCTCCATGTGGAGTGACGTCACCTGCGCATGATTATTAATGAGGGGGGAGGGTGCTCCATGTGGAGTGACGTCACCTGCGCATGATTATTAATGAGGGGGGGGGGGGAGCTCCATGAGGAGTGACGTCACCTGCTCATGATTATTAATGAGGGGGGAGGGTGCTCCATGTGGAGTGACGTCACATGCTCATGATTATTAATGAGGGGGGGAGGGTGCTCCATGTGGAGTGACGTCACATGCTCATGATTATTAATGAGGGGGGTGAGCTCCATGTGGAGTGACGTCACCTGCTCATGATTATTAATGAGGGGGGGGGGAGCTCCATGTGGAGTGACGTCACCTGCTCATGATTATTAATGAGGGGGGGAGGGTGCTCCATGTGGAGTGACGTCACCTGCGCATGATTATTAATGAGGGGGGGGGGAGCTCCATGAGGAGTGACGTCACCTGCGCATGATTATTAATGAGGGGGGAGGGTGCTCCATGTGGAGTGACGTCACATGCTCATGATTATTAATGAGGGGGTGAGCTCCATGTGGAGTGACGTCACCTGCTCATGATTATTAATGAGGGGGGAGGGTGCTCCATGTGGAGTGACGTCACCTGCTCATGATTATTAATGAGGGGGGGGAGCTCCATGTGGAGTGACGTCACCTGCTCATGATTATTAATGAGGGGGGGGGAGCTCCATGTGGAGTGACGTCACCTGCTCATGATTATTAATGAGGGGGGGGTGAGCTCCATGAGGAGTGACGTCACCTGCTCATGATTATTAATGAGGGGGGGGGAGCTCCATGTGGAGTGACGTCACCTGCTCATGATTATTAATGAGGGGGGGGGTGAGCTCCATGAGGAGTGACGTCACCTGCTCATGATTATTAATGAGGGGAGGGTGCTCCATGTGGAGTGACGTCACCTGCTCATGATTATTAATGAGGGGGGGGGGAGCTCCATGTGGAGTGACGTCACCTGCTCATGATTATTAATGAGGGGGGGGGGGAGCTCCATGTGGAGTGACGTCACCTGCTCATGATTATTAATGAGGGGGGGGGGGAGCTCCATGTGGAGTGACGTCACCTGCTCATGATTATTAATGAGGGGGGGGGAGCTCCATGAGGAGTGACGTCACCTGCTCATGATTATTAATGAGGGGGGGGGGAGCTCCATGAGGAGTGACGTCACCTGCTCATGATTATTAATGAGGGGGGGGTGAGCTCCATGAGGAGTGACGTCACCTGCTCATGATTATTAATGAGGGGGGGGGGAGCTCCATGTGGAGTGACGTCACCTGCTCATGATTATTAATGAGGGGGGGGGGGAGCTCCATGAGGAGTGACGTCACCTGCTCATGATTATTAATGAGGGGGGGGGGAGCTCCATGTGGAGTGACGTCACCTGCTCATGATTATTAATGAGGGGGGGGGGGAGCTCCATGTGGAGTGACGTCACCTGCTCATGATTATTAATGAGGGGGGGGAGCTCCATGTGGAGTGACGTCACCTGCTCATGATTATTAGTGAGGGGGGGGAGCTCCATGTGGAGTGACGTCACCAGCTCATGATTATTAATGAGGGGGGGGGGGAGCTCCATGTGGAGTGACGTCACCTGCTCATGATTATTAATGAGGGGGGTGAGCTCCATGTGGAGTGACGTCACCTGCTCATGATTATTAATGAGGGGGGGGGAGCTCCATGTGGAGTGACGTCACCTGCTCATGATTATTAATGAGGGGGGGAGCTCCATGTGGAGTGACGTCACCTGCTCATGATTATTAATGAGGGGGGAGGGTGCTCCATGTGGAGTGACGTCACCTGCTCATGATTATTAATGAGGGGGGAGGGTGCTCCATGTGGAGTGACGTCACCTGCTCATGATTATTAATGAGGGGGGGGAGCTCCATGTGGAGTGACGTCACCAGCTCATGATTATTAATGAGGGGGGAGGGTGCTCCATGTGGAGTGACGTCACCAGCTCATGATTATTAATGAGGGGGGAGGGTGCTCCATGTGGAGTGACGTCACCTGCTCATGATTATTAATGAGGGGGGAGGGTGCTCCATGTGGAGTGACGTCACCAGCTCATGATTATTAATGAGGGGGGTGAGCTCCATGTGGAGTGACGTCACCTGCGCATGATTATTAATGAGGGGGGAGGGTGCTCCATGTGGAGTGACGTCACCTGCTCATGATTATTAATGAGGGGGGAGGGTGCTCCATGTGGAGTGACGTCACCTGCTCATGATTATTAATGAGGGGGGTGAGCTCCATGTGGAGTGACGTCACCAGCTCATGATTATTAATGAGGGGGGGGGGGGGTGTCCATTTGGAGGACGTCACCTGCTCATGAATATTAATTAGGGGGGCTGGCCGATGTGGAGTGACGTCACGAGCCCTAACGACAGACATTGGTGGGTGATTATAGTCGGAATGTGTGTGTGTATATCCACTCGTGTATCTGCAGTCGTTTTTTGTAATATTCAACGCACGTCAAAGCACAACACGATTCGACATTGCAACAAACCTAACGCGTAAGCACGTTTTTAAACATACATACAAACATACATACGCTGGTGTGTGTCTCAGTCAGCGTGTGTTCCAATCCATGGGCCTCCCCTAGGCCGACTCAGCCTGAAACGAGTACCTGGTGCGGTGTGTAAATGCCGGCACTGGGAAGACAAAGGCGGCCCGGCGTGGTGTTGGCCACCCATCCCCTCGTGTGCCGTTCTGGCCTTAATAGGCGCTACTCGCTAACAGCACTTGCCCCAGCAGCATGGTAAAGGCTATAGGGGGGACCTTTGTCTTTGTGAGCGGGAGAGGTTTGCTCCAACTTCGATGTCTGTGCAAGTGTCACGTGACCCCTTCTCTTAACACCGGAAGCGAACTCCTTTGATTTCAACGCTTAATATTTTATTATTATTATTCTTTAAAATACTTATATTTACATCGCAGACGCCAACGATAAATGAAAGGAATATTACGCGACAATCTTTACACCCCCCCCCCCCACAAACAAAAACCAACAGAAGTTCACAGTTTAAGCACACGCTCGCGTTGGTGGTGGCGAGTGTTTTGCATCCAGACGCATGCGGGCAGCAGGTTCACGATCACGGGACGCGTGGAGTGTGCGGAGAGCGGTGGCGCAGCGGTTAGCGCGCTCCGCTACGATCCCGGCGGCCACCCGAGTTCGATTCCCGCTCACGGCAAAACACCACCCGGTGACGATTGTCTGAAAACCCCGTCCTGGGCCCATCTCGGAGTCGCCTCGGCACTCGAGCGAGTTGCCTTGTGCGCGCTGTGTAAACATCGACCGCTAGGGAGACAAAGGCGGCCGGGCGAGGTGCTAGCCCCCCACCTGTGTGCCGTTTCGGACCTTCATCAGGCGCTCGCTAACAGCACTCGCCCCAACAAGCACTCTGTTGAGGCCTCTACGGGGGGAGGGGAGGGGAGGGGGCCAGGTTCTTTGTCTTGTGCGAGGGGGGGCATACACAAGTGCACATCCGGCATGTACACGAAGGGTCGAGCGGGGGAGGAGGGGTCGGCTACGCGGGGGTGGAGAATTATCATCCCACTCACCCCTCCTGCCACTACCCCCCACCCCCCCACGGCTCTCGTCACCCACGCTCCGCCCCCCCCCCGCCCCCCCCCCCCCATTCTCACCTCCGGCCCCTGTCCAGCTCCTCCGCATGCTGCACGCGTCTGCAACGAGCACCCAAACACGGCCATCGAAATGCGCGAGAGGAGGAAAACGCACCACCCCGAATCGTGTGCGCGCTCGTGTGTGCGCGCTCGTGTGTGTGCGCGTGTGTGTTCATTCGACAGCCTGCTAGGGCTACACGCGGGGCATCCGTTGACTTCGTGTGTGCACTCTGCGTTCCTTTTGGGGGGCAAGTGCTGTTCGCGAGTGCCGGTGAAGGACGACACGAGGGGAGGGGGGGGGGGTCGTTGGTGTGCGGGTGACCACCACCACCAACCACCACCACGCAGGTCGCCTTTGTCGCCTTAGTCCGGTGGGGAGCGGTGGTGCAGTGGTTAGCGCTACGCCGCGCTACGAACCACGCCCAACCACAGTTCGCTTCCCGCTCGCGGCCATCAACACCGGCGACGATTATCTGAACCGGTCCGGGGCCTTCCCCTAGGTCGACTCGGCCTCAAGTGTGTACCTGGTGCGGTGTGTAAACATTGGTACTAGGGGAGACAAAGGCGGCCGGGCGTGGTGCTGGCCACCCACCCACCCCCTCGTGTGCGCCACAGTGCCGGTAGCCTTCATTGGTGCTGCTCGCTAACAGCACTTGCCCCAACATTCTGTGAAGGCGATACGGGGCAGGATGGTTGGGTAGTCGATTATTTCCGCCTTCCGTCCCCCTGCAGCGTCGTCATCCACGATCTGTCCATCGCTGGATGAAGGCCCACGGCGAATCTCGCAGGGGCGGGCCCTTCTTTGCTATCTGTCGTAATATTACATCTGTAGTCGTGTCTCTCTCTCTCTCACCTTACTCAAATATAGCCGAAACGCCATTTTCGTTGTTTTTTTTATTTTAATATCCATCATATATATGTGTGTGTGTGGCATCGAGCGCATTGTAAATAAAACATACCGTGAAACGAGCAGCAACGGCAATGTACAACGGGCGAACAGCGAGCTCGCCCCAAGATCCGCAGCATTCCCGCGAGCATTCGGGATTTGGGACAATTATTATAATTGTATATATGCACAGTAATAACACCCCCCACCCCCTCCGATTTACGTCTCTGCCCCCCCCCCCCACTCTTTACCCCCCCCCCCCGCACTCAACGTCCCAGACAGCGTCCTGCCTCGATATCCGTCGCCTCATCATCCTTCACCTCCTCCAAGCCGTCTCGACAGAACGTCGTCGCAGCCTTTCGGGAACGCATCCCCGACGCAAACCGAGGTATCACTATCTCTCTCTCTCTCTGTCGAGTAAAGTCCATCCAACCCGCCTCTCGCAGTGGGACACGACGGACGGATGTGTGAGCCTGGCACGGAGACTTTCAGCAACGCAGATCTTTGCCCCGATCTTTGTTCATCTTCTTCATCTTCATGCGCCGGTTCTGGAACCAGATCTTCACCTGACGCTCGGTGAGCGTGAGCACGCGGGCGACCTCGTAGCGCCGGTCCCGCGTCAGGTACATGTTGAAGAGGAACTCCTTCTCGAGCTCCAGCGTCTGGTACTTGGTGTAGGGACAGCGCTTCTTGCGAGAGGGTCGCGCGTGGATCCAGTTGGCGGTGGGGTTGTCTGCGGGTGCGGCACACGCGACAACGCGGCAGCCTTCCACGCGCAGCGCCATCGGCAGGCACCGCACGTACATACAGAGATAACCCCCCCTACCTCCCTCCCTCCCTCCCCCCTCGTATCGGGGGCAAGTGGTGCTATCGAGTAGCCACCTGTGAAGGCCGCCACGGCACGCGTGGGTGGTCAACACCACGCCACTGCAAGACAAAATATAAAGATCCCCCCCCCCCCCCCGTGTAGGCTTAACGGAGCGATCGGGCAAGTGCTGTTCGCAAGCAGCATCTGTGAAGGCCGGCTCCACCGGCACGGCGCACGAGGAGGCGCGCGTGGCCTTCGGTTCGCCAGGTGCTCATTTAATGCTGAGTCGACCTAGGCGAGGCCCGAGAGGGGTTCAAATTGTCGTGTAGGGGGGGGGGAATTGAACTCGGGTCGCCGGGTTCGTAGTCGCGGTGCGCTCACCACGACACCCCCACCTTCCCCGCACGCGTAGATGCATGCACAGCAATGCAGACACACGCAGAGACAGGCATACACGGAGAGGATCGCAGAACACAGATAAACACTGACACACAACAACAACAACAACAGCAGCAGCTGCAGCAGCCGCCATTTGCCACGACGTGGCGGTGACGTTTCCACGCGCGCATATGCCAGGCCAGGAGACACACAGACACACACACACAGACACACACACAGACACACACACAGACACACACACACAGACACACAGACACACACACACACAGACACACACACAGACAGACACACACACAGACAGACACACACACACAGGACTCACATAGAGAGAGAGACACAGACAAGCACTCAGACAAACGTAGGGATGCATACAGGCCGCAGAGGTACAAATATACACACACGGATATGTGAATACAAAGATTAAAGACAAAGATCCCCCATTTAGCCCGAACAGACTGTAGGGGCAAGTGCTGTTAGCGAGTAGCACCTATGAAGGCCGGCACGGCACACGAGGGGGTGGGCGGCCAACACCACGCCCGGCCGCCTTTGTCCTCCCAGTGACGATGTTTACACATCGCACCTGGTACTCATTGAGGCTGAGTCAACCTAGTCGTCACCGGTGTTGGCCGTGAGCGGGCAGCGCGCTAATTGCTACACGACCGCTCCCCACCATGAGATTACACACACATGTACACGCTTAAGCACACACAAAGACACACACGTACACAATACACACGGATATGTTTTGTTAGCCTCATATCAGAAGCGGAACGAGTTTTGTTAGCGAGCGCCTATGAAGGGTAGTCTGTTCGCCGCACCACACCGTCCCCACGCGCCTTTGTCTCCCCAATGGTGCCTTCAAGTACAGCGAGTTTGCCTGAAAGAGTCGCTTATATCAGAAGCAGAGGTATCAGTTGCTGGATGTGTTGTAAACGCTCTGAGGGGTCTCACCCAGGTAGTTGGTACCGATGCGCAGGACGTGAAATACTTCAACACGGCTTAGACACAGACACACACATCGCTTACACATAGACACACACACCGCTCACACATAGACACACACACCGCTCACACATAGACACACACACCGCTCACACACAGACACACGCACGTACACCGCTTACACACAGACACACACACACCGCTTACGCACAGACACACACACCACTTACACACAGACACACACATACACCGCTTATACACAGACACACACACCGCTTACACACAGACACACACACCACTTACACACAGACACACACACCGCTTACACACAGACACACACACCGCTCACACACAGACACACACACTGCTTACACACAGACACACACACACACCGCTTACACACAGACACACACACCGCTTACACACAGACACACACACCACTTACACACAGACACACACACCACTTACACACAGACACACACACCACTTACACACAGACACACACACCACTTACACACAGACACACACACCACTTACACACAGACACACACACCACTTACGCACAGACACACACACCACTTACACACAGACACACACACCACTTACACACAGACACACACACACCACTTACGCACAGACACACACACTGCTTACACACAGACACACACACCACTTACACACAGACACACACACCACTTACACACAGACACACACACCGCTTACACACAGACACACACACACCACTTACGCACAGACACACACACCGCTTACACACAGACACACACACCGCTTACACACAGACACACACACCACTTACACACAGACACACACACCACTTACACACAGACACACACACCGCTTACACACAGACACACACACACCACTTACACACAGACACACACACACCGCTTACACACAGACACACACACCGCTTACACATAGACACACACACACACCGCTTACACACAGACACACACACAGCTTAGACACATACACACACCGCTTACACACAGACACACACACCACTTACACACAGACACACACACCGCTTACACACAGACACACACACCGCTTACACACAGACACACACACCACTTACACACAGACACACACACACCGCTTACACACAGACACACACACACTGCTTACACACAGACACACACACCACTTACACACAGACACACACACCGCTTACACACAGACACACACACCGCTCACACACAGACACACACACACCGCTCACACACAGACACACACACACTGCTTACACACAGACACACACACCACTTACACACAGACACACACACCGCTTACGCACAGACACACACACCGCTCACACACAGACACACACACACCGCTTACACACAGACACACACACCGCTCACACACAGACACACACACCGCTTACACACAGACACACACACACCGCTCACACACAGACACACACACCGCTTACGCACAGACACACACACCGCTCACACACAGACACACACACCGCTTACACACAGACACACACACCGCTCACACACAGACACACACACCGCTTACACACAGACACACACACACCGCTTACACACAGACACACACACACCGCTTACACACAGACACACACACTGCTTAGACACAGACACACACACCGCTTACACACAGACACACACACACCGCTTACACACAGACACACACACACCGCTTACACACAGACACACACACTGCTTAGACACAGACACACACACACCGCTTACACACAGACACACACACACCACTTACACACAGACACACACACACCGCTTACACACAGACACACACACCACTTACACACAGACACACACACCACTTACACACAGACACACACACACCGCTTACACACAGACACACACACACCGCTCACACACAGACACACACACCGCTCACACACAGACACACACACCGCTTACACACAGACACACACACCACTTACACACAGACACACACACACCACTTACACACAGACACACACACACCGCTTACACACAGACACACACACCACTTACACACAGACACACACACCACTTACACACAGACACACACACACCGCTTACACACAGACACACACACCGCTCACACACAGACACACACACCGCTTAGACACAGACACACACACCGCTTACACACAGACACACACACCGCTTAGACACAGACACACACACCGCTTACACACAGACACACACACACCGCTTACACACAGACACACACCGCTCACACACAGACACACACACCACTTACACACAGACACACACACCGCTCACACACAGACACACACACCACTTACACACAGACACACACACCGCTCACACACAGACACACACACCACTTACACACAGACACACACACCGCTCACACACAGACACACACACCGCTCACACACAGACACACACACCGCTCACACACAGACACACACACACTGCTTACACACAGACACACACACCGCTTACACATAGACACACACACACCACTTACACACAGACACACACTCCGCTTACACACAGACACACACACACCACTTACACACAGACACACACACCACTTACACACAGACACACACACACCGCTTACACACAGACACACACACACCGCTTACACACAGACACACACACACCGCTTACACACAGACACACACGTACACCGCTTACACACAGACACACACACCACTTACGCACAGAAGCACATGTACACCACTTACACACAGACACATACCCCGCTTATACACAGACACACACACTGCTTACGCACAGACACACACACACACCGCTTACACACAGACACACACACACACACCGCTTACACACACACACACAGAGACCACGTGCGCACACAGACAAAGATAGCCCGGATAGCCTGCGTCCACTGTCGGGGCAAGAGCTGTTAAGGGGAACCTGTCAAGGTTCGACAGGGCCCGCGATGGGTCAGTGCGACTGGGCCCCTTGACGCAGGCCCGGTCGTCTTTGTCTCCTCAGTGTTGACGTCCACGCATCAATCAGCTCTGGTTCTCTCGTCTCACAGGCTGAGTGAGGATGGCTCAGAACCGCTGCAGATTTTAACTCGCCTCTGATGATAACCCTGGTCGAGAATCGAACTCGGAGAGGGGGGGGGTCTACGGGCTCGTGGCCTATCCAGTGACCTCACCATCACAACCACCGGCCCCAGCTCTCCCCCGCCACACACACAGAAACAGATCCTCCGCTATATATTTTGACTCAAAACTGCCGTGACTGCGGGAATTCACATTCTTTGGTTGGTTTTCGGTGAAGTCACGTGGGTAGAAAATAAGTTAATAAAAAATAAAAAATAAAACTCACGACGTTTCGATCGCAACACGAGCGGTCTTCATCAGGCGGAGCGAAAACGACGACCGCTTTTGTTGCGATCGAATCGTCGTGAGTTTATTTATTTATTATTTTGTCTTTTGTCTCCATTTGTTGTCTCCATTGTGGCGACGTGTTTACACGCGCGCCAGGGACACTCATTTGAGGCTGAGTCTACCTAGGGAAGGACCCGGGACCAGGGTCGTACAGGCGTCACCGGTGTTGACCGTGAGCGGGAATCGAATTCGGGATGCCGGGTTCGTAGCGCAGCGCGCTACTACTCCCACCACCACCACCACCACACAGTCACACTTGTAAGTACGTACGCACACACGCAAGTACACGCACGCAAGTACACGCACGCATACAAAAGTACACGCACGTACACATAAGTGCACGTAGCACACACACACACGTAGCACACACACACACGTTACACACACACAACACACAGACGTTACACACACACAAATAACACACACACACAAATAACACACACACAACACACACACACAGACACGCAGCACACAACACACACACACAACACACACACGTAACACACACACAAAACACACACAAGTACATGTAGCACACACACACAACACACACACATGTAACACACACGTAACACACACACATGTAACACACACACACGTAACACACACAACTACAAGTAGCACACACACACAGACACGCAGCACACACACACACACACGTAGCACACACAGCACACACACACGTAGCACACACACACAAGAAACACACACAGACACGCAGCACACACACACACACACGTAGCACACACAGCACACACACACGTAGCACACACACACACACACAAGAAACACACACACGTAGCACACACACACACAGCACACACACACGTAACACACACAGACACGCAGCACACACACACACAGCACACACACACGTAACACACACAGACACGCAGCACACACACACACACACACGTAGCACACACAGCACACACACACACGTAGCACACACACATACACAAGAAACACACACACGTAGCACACACACACACAGCACACACACACGTAACACACAGACACGCAGCACACACCACACACACGTAGCACACACAGCACACACACACGTAGCACACACACAAGAAACACACACACGTAGCACACACACACACAGCACACACACAGGCACGCAGGTTCTCGTCTAGGGCGTCTCACGGTGTCACGTTCGTCCATCACCTCACCTGGTCTGACCCCCCCGCTCCCCCTCCCCCTCCTGTCACTTATAAAACGCGCGTGTGCTCATAAAACAGCAAGGTTCACCCTCATTGTTTTGGAACGTGCGCACACGTGCAGCCACGGCACGCGAATGCTCAAATACAACGCAAAGCATCGTATTACAATTCATCAAATATGAACGCAGCACAGCGGACCTGCATCAAATATATGATTGCAATCGTAATAAATAATGTTACGAGAGAATAGGCAACGTGGACAATTAGCGTACACAACGACTACCGCTTGTTGCGTGTGTGAAGTCAGCGCGTAAAACTGTCCAATCGCCGGTGTCATCGAAGATACGTCCCGACGTGCTGCCCGTACAAGCTGCCCCGCGTGCATAGTCGCTAAGAACGTGGCGTGAAGCTCAACACGGCCTTGGTGGCTGTCTTGTACGACGAAGGGCTGAACCGCCTTCCCTTGCGTATGCGGCAAAGGGACAAAAAAATCGACGCACCGGCGGCAGTGCGGGGTCCGTTGCGTGATGTTATAACGTGGCCCTAAATCTAAAATAAAAACAGAGAAATATTAAAACGCACTTTTTTTTTTACTTGCATTGTAAAGTAATTGTGTATTTTTTTTTTGCATTTGCTATACAGCCAGATAATACGAAAAATCGCTAACCTTAAACACCCGGTCGTTCGTAAAAGTCGAAGGCGGTATAGTACTATAGTAATAGAGCGAGTGCAGAATCACTGAACCGGAATTGATCGCTTGAAAGCATTTTGCGCGAGGCCCTTGAGAGTGCGGGGCCCGTAGCATTTGAAGCTACTCTTGCTACTAGGCGGCATTACATCCCTCGCTACACTCGGTAGGCTCAACACTCCATCCAGTAGCTGCACTGTGCACGCGTTCCCTAACGTAGCAGTAGCAGCCATCATCTATCCACTGCTGGACAAAGGCAACCCCACTCCCCCCGCTCTAATCAGCCCGCATCTCTCACGAGGGTCCGTCTATAGCAATGCAATGTGGTGACCATATAGGGCCTCTATCGCTCTCTCCCAATCATACATTATTAAACGTGCACACACACATCATCTTAACAATCTTCAAAAACAAAAGGGACTACAGCCTGTCAATGAAACTAACCCAACGCGTGCGCTCTTACTCTTTGGGTCTTTCGGTAAAGTCACGTAGGTAGATTCAAAGAAAAATAACAAAAAAATAACAAAAAAAATAACTGAGATTCTGAACAAGACGGGGGAAGGGTGGTGCTGAGTGGTGGGATGAGACGATCGGTGCCTTGCTGCCGTCTCTGTCGCCTGACGCGATGTTGATTCGTGTTGTAACGACACGAGGTCGACTACCGCCCCCCCCCCTGTCTCCCCCTGCTCCCCCCGCCCCTCGTTGTGATGCGACCTTGAGGCCGCATTCCCAACCAGAGGTCAGGCTGGCCCAGAAGTCACCCCACATCGGGTTAGTTAGAATATTTATTAAAACACTGCCATTAAGACATTCTCATAGGTGGTGTTTTTTTGTCTTTCATTAATCTGTTAATATATATTTTGTTTCCGCTTTTCAGAGGACGTTTACAAATGGAAAGTCGAGTGACTGACTTGAGACGTGACACGTAAGTGAAGGATGCTCAAATATGACACATTTGCAATTTGTTAAAATAAAGTCCTCAACTGTTTTTAAAAAAATACTTCGTGCATAAATATTATTCATGAAAGATCGCTTGCCACGTTTGTTGTTAACATCAATTAAATTCCACTATATGATTTCTTACAAATAATGATTCTAACCCTATGTGATCTGATTCTTGGCCCACCCTTTATATATGCATTGGCCGTGCGGTTATACATATTTGGAGAAGTGTTATACAGTATATATATAATCACGGCCTATACTGTGAGTCTGATGTGCAAGTCTACATGCGTGAGTGTGTATATCGACTATGTATATATGTATGTTGAACTCTGCTTTGTGCGTGGTACAGTGCATTAGTATTCTTTGTGCTTTTCAGTCGTGTCGCCTGCATGTCTGTAGTTTTTGTCCACTGTGCATAATTGCGCAGTGCTCTCAAAAAGGCGCACACTATGATGACACGTAATGGTCTGTTTTATAATAATACTATAACATTATGACATTGTTATATATATATACACGCGCGCGCGCGCACACACACAAACACGCACACGCAAACACGCACACGTGCATTTACAAATTGACAGTCCGAGTTAGGTAACTTATGATTACAGTATTATTATAAAAATGTTATAACATCAAACGTAAGCACGCTTAGTGTTGCAAGCTATTTGGTGAAGAATGCGGCATTGGCAGATGTGCAAAAGCATAATTATACAAGAGTGCATGGCCTTGAACGAATACAACAACAAAAATATATAATCGGCGACGTTTCTTCCTGGCATGTGAAGGCCCATTTCCCGAAACGTCTCCGATTTCACACAATTGTTGAGGGCGTCAGTGTTGTTGACGCGTGTGTTGTTTAAATTGCAGTGTGGGATCGGACATCATGTTGTTTTATATATCATGTATATTTCCCCGGTTAAACGCATACTTTAAAAACGTGTACGACTACAGTAACGCGCCACTGTGTCCCTTACTGCCAGAACAAAATATGTCCTTGTGACTAAAACAACACACGTGTGTGTGTGCATATACGTGTCGACTTCTATTCGCCGCAAACAAATTGCGTTGACTCTCAAAGGAAATTTGTTTTGTTTTGGGGCGGGGGGAGGGGGTAAAGGTTTTTATTTTCATCCCAAAAAAATATAAATCTGCCCGGACGTCAATCGAACGACGTTGGTACAACGACAACGCGTGGCTTAACGATGGGACTACGACTCGGTCGGTGGGGCGGACGGCGAAGCGTCTTTGTATTTCCCAAAAATATTCTAAAAATATATATTTCCGCGCAAATCGCGTTAAAATTAATTTAACTCGTTCGTTCGTGGTCCGTTCATTAATTCATTCGCCGAGAAGACAAGCCAAGTGGACAATCGCCCTCCAAACGATTACGCGACTGTGCACCCCCAACGACATTTATCGTAATCATATTTGGTTATATCCATAATACCGATTTTTGCTATGTATATGTCAAAGCGTCCTTCATGTATAATTGAATCTCAAAACGTCTGAACATGCTTTTTATGAACGCGCGCATTGCCATCACAAAATCCAAACAATGACGGACATCATTAAATAGAAACAAACCCCATAACGATAACAGCGCCTCCACAGATCAACATAACCAAGAGACCAGCAACAGCACCGCTTAGGAGAGAACAAAGCAGCAGAGACTCAAATCGAACCCTCGAGTGGAGGAGGAGATGTCCCTGGCTCGCTTGTGCATCGCTGGTGGTGCAAGTTGCGCGCGTGTGTGTCTGTCTGTGTGTCGTCTGCGTGTCTGTGTGTGTCGTCTGTGTCTGTGTGTGTCGTCTGTGCCTGTGTGTGTCGTCGTCTGCGCGTGTGTCTGTGTGTGTCGTATGGGGAGCGGTAACGTAGTCATCAAAGCGCTGCGCTACGAACCTAAACGAACCCAGTTCGATTCCCGCTCGCGGCCAACATCAATGACGGTCATCTGAAGCGGTCCTGGGCCTCCCCGAGGTCGACTCAGCCTCAAAGAGGACCTCGTGGCGATGCGTGTGTGTTAAACGTCGACACCGGGGAGACAAAGGCGGCCGGGTGTGCTTGCTGGCCAACCCACCAACCCCCTCGTGCGCGCTCAACAGCACTTGCTCTAACAGCAACATTCCGTCAAGGCCATACGGGGGGGCGGTAGATCTTTGGTCTTTGCGTGTCGTGTGTGTGATGTGTCCGTGCAAAACCAACGGCGCGCACACATGCGCGCGCGTGTGGTGCCCTACTTACTGGGGTCAATGTGCACCTTGTCGTCGCTCTTCTCGGACTCCACCTCCGCCTTGTCCGCGCACGGGAACGCGGGCACCTCGGGCGCCTTCTCTCGACGCTCCGCGGGCGCCTCGGCCGGGAACTCCGCGTGCATCGCAGCAGACGACGACGCGCCGGGCGACACATCGAACGCGGCAGAGTCTGAACGCTCACCCCTCCTCGCCGCCTGCCGATGCTGCTGCTGCTGCTGTTGCAGCAGCTGTTGCTGCTGCTGCTGCTGCAAAGGCTCGAGTTTGTAATCGTAGGAGGGTCTGACCCCACCGCCGCCGCCGCCGCAGAACCCCGAGAATCCCACGGGCTCGAGCCAAGAGCGCACGAAGCGTCCGCCCTCGTCGGCGAGGTGCGGCTGCCCCACGTAGGCCGCGTGCGGATGAAAGACCCCGCCGGGCTGCGGCTGCTGCTGCTGCTGCGTCTGGATAGGCGACCATGCGGAGGGGGAGACGAACACGGAGCCCTTGGGCTGGAAGCTGCACGAGGGGAAGTCGGGGTGTTCGCTCAGCTGCACGGGGGCCGCGGGTCTGCCCGCCTGCGGATGGTGCGCGCCTCCACCACCGCCTCCACCACCGCCTCCACCACCACCGCCGCCACCACCACCACCGCCGCCACCTCCGCCCGGGTACCGCGAGGCCGAGGCCGCTGCTGCTGCAGCTGCTGCGGCCGCGGCGGAGGAGGCGGCGCTCATCATTCCGTCCGCCGCATCGCCGCCGATGAGCGAGTGAACGTAGTACGTGCCGAGGGTCCCCGAGCTCGACATGGAGACCGCGCGGGTCGGCCGCCTCGCGTCTCCGCGCTGCAGTCTGATTCACCCCCCCCCACTACTCCACCCCCCCACTACTCCACCCACCCCCCCACTACTCCACCCACCCCCCCACTACTCCCCCCCCCTCCCTGGACTCCACACACCCCTTCCCTGCCTCCTCCTCCACCACTAACGCCAATGCCTCCCCTGCCCCCGGCACACTCCCCACTCCCCTTGTCCCTTCTCGCTTCGTTCACTCAGAGGGAGGGGATGGGGGGTGGTGGTGGGGGGGGGCGATCGCCGCTGTCTCGCTCCGAGCCGCCGTGATCGCGGTCTCTCCTCTTTGCACTGTGCCCACGATCGCCGATGGAGAGGGGGGGGGGTGGTGTCCGGGCTGAGTGTCCGAAGCGATTCTCAGCAAGAGACATTTGATGATTTTGACGTACAGCCCGTAACAGACTGCTGGGTAAAGTGCTGCGAGCGAACGATCAACAAAAGTCCGGTACAGCACACGAGAGGGTGGGTGGCCAGCACAACGCCCGGCCGCCTTTGTCTCCCCAGTGACGCTGTTTACAACACCACACCGAGTACTCATTTGATGTTGAGTCGACCTAGCGGAGGCCCGGGGCCGGTTCGAATAAAGTAATCGTCGCTGGTGTTGGCCGTGATCGGGAATCGAACTCGGAGCGCGCTGACCGCTACACTACCGCTCCCCCCCCCCCCCGCAATGAACACGTACACATGCACTCGCACACGCGAAGCCTGTGCGAGCAATCACGCGCGGCGTTTGTTCCAAAGCGGTGGTGCAAAAGGCATGAGGGGCACTTGCAAATAGCCCGCTTGGAGGAGGGTCACGTTGAGGTTTTGTATCTGTCGGGTTTTTTCCGTGCAATCCTGAGTGGCTGCTGCAGCTGCTGCTGTTGTTGTTGTTGTGTGCGCGTGTGTGGCCTTTATGGGCGCTACTCGCTAACAGCACTTGCCCCAATAGTCTATGAAGGCTATATGGGGGCATTTTGTATTGGTCTTTGTTGTTGTTGTTGTAAATATTGTTGTTGTTGTGTCTGTTTCCTTTTGTAAAAGCTACGCAAATGTAATATGCATTATTTACACCTTCAA
The DNA here is from genome assembly GCF_965212315.1 of Lampetra planeri. Taxonomy (NCBI): domain Eukaryota; kingdom Metazoa; phylum Chordata; class Hyperoartia; order Petromyzontiformes; family Petromyzontidae; genus Lampetra; species Lampetra planeri. The sequence continues at coordinate 27,071,384 of NC_136107.1, forward strand.
ATAATTATGCCAGCTGAAACACAGATGAAATGGCATGCAGATATTGATCGTTTTAACTGCTGTAATGCAGTTGCGCAACGATATATTAAACATTTTATGCGCATCTTATTATAATCCTCGAGTGAATACAAAGCCTGCACAGGCTGCTGGGGCAAGTGCTGAAGGCGATGTTTATGACACACACTGCACTAGGGCTCAACGATTTGGGGAAATATTTAATTGCGATTTTTTTCCGACAGATATTGCGATTTGATCTGCGATAAAAAAAATTTTAAGTCAAACTTCAGTTCAATATTCACTGTATAATATATTTAAAACATGTGATGGAGCATTACCACGTGATACCATCAAGGATGAGAACTTAAAAGATATGAATTGCTTCCAACATGTTTTTATTAAGTTTAAATTGAAATAGAACAAACATTTAACATTTGTTAGGTTAAACAAATAAAGTTATAATCATAAAACATACCAATAAGAAAGTATTAGGACTTTTCAAATCACAACCTTTGCGATTTGCAAATTGCATTTTCAATTTGAAATCGATTAATCGTTCAGCCCTACACTGCACCAGACACTCAGTTGAGGCTGAGTCGACCTAGGTGAAGGCCAAGAACCGGTTCAATATAATCGTCACCGGTCTTGGCCCTGAGCGGGAATCGAACTCGGGTCGCCCGTTTCGTAGCGCGGCTCACTAACCGCTACACTACCGCTCCCCACAATACAAAAAAAAGACAAAGATCCCCCATATAGCCTTAACAGACTGTTGGGGCAAGTGCTGTTAGCGATCACCTATGAAGGCCGCCACGACAGACGAGGTGGTGGGTTGGCCAACACCACGCCCGGCCGCCTTTGTCTCCCCAGCGTTGATGTTTACACACCGGACCAGCTACTCATTTGAGGCTAAGTCGACCTAGGGGAGGCCCAGAACCGGCTCAAGATAATCGTCACTGGGTGTTGGCCGTTAGCGGGAATCTAACTCGGCTCGTCGGATTCGTAGCGCAGCGCGCTAACCGTTGCACCACCGTTCCCCACAACGCATAACACACACACAGACATACACAGACACACACACAGACAGACACAGACAGACAGACACACACAGACACACGCACACACAGACACACAGACACACACAGACACACAAAGACACACACACACAGACACACACACAGACACAGACACACAGACACACACGCACACACAGACACACACAGACACACACACACACAGACACACACACAGACACACAGACACACAAACACACACACACACAGACACACACACACAGACAGACACACACACAGACACGCACACCACACAGACACACACTCGTGATGCTTAACCATTGAGTGGCCCGCTGTGCTGACACACGTGCCCCCCACCCCCCCACGCGAGCAACAACCATTGTCAGCGAACAGCTCTCGACCCCATCACACAACTGCGGACGGCCTAGCCGACGTTCAAATATAACCCTCGCAGACGGCGCTTGCGTAACACAAGTTGCGTGCCTCATCCGCGTGTGTCGTGGTGGTCTGGAAATGAGATAATGTAGAGCCTTGTAAATTCGAACCGACCGCATCTTCGCCTTCTGGCACGAGTGCGCGCGTGTGTGTGCGTGCGTGCGTGCGGTCGTGTCGTCGCAGTTAGTGGTAGGGGGAGCGGTAGTGTAGCGGTTAGCGCACAAACCCGGCGACCAGGTTAAGTACCCACTGACGATTATCCAATACCCGTCCTGAGCCTACGCCAGACCTAACTCATCGCCATTATAGAGATAGAAAGGTGGCGGGACGTGGTGCCGGCTAACCCTCCCACCCCCCCCCACCCACCTCGTGTGCAGTGCCGGCCTTCGTGGGTGCTACTCGCTAGCAGCACTTGCCCCGGCATTCTGTTGAGGCTACAACGCGAGGGGGAGTCTTTGTCTTTGTGTGCGAGACAACGTACACGAGGCTGGTTTTTTGATTGCCGTTGAATTCCCAACGGGGGTCTCCCTCACTCGCTGTCTACAGCCACGTCTGCAATTTCTTTAATCAAGGGCATGACGCTGATGTGAAGTGAATACATGTTTTCGTGCGTCAAATCGCGAGTGTATACGGCACTGCATAACCGTACGACCGAAAGTGTTCCTGAACACAGGCCCGCTCCACGCTCGCCGATAACGCAAGAGCCATCAGCTTAGCCAGACGTTGTTGTTGTTGTCTTTTGCGTGACGACTTGCGTTGGCAGTCGCGATGCATGATGACCCCACACATCATTACAACGATGACAGGGGGAGGGGGGGTCCATTGCCCGAAACGTCGCCTATTATATATATAAAAAAAACACATTTCAAGGCAGTATTTGTTGACGAACGTGTATCAGCTCACACACCGCGAGAAAGCGAGAGATATTTCCACAGCGAGAGCTTAAAGCTACGACCAAGAGCAGCACATGCCGTGTGGGTCGAGTGACATGCCGACGATTTGCTGTGTGTGTGTGACTGTGTCTGTGCGTGCGAATCGACCGCGCTAGCCTGGCGGTTAGCGCACTGCGCTACTACGAACCCGGCGACCAGAGATCAATTCTCGCTCACGGCCAACAACACTGTTGACTATTTTCCCAACTGCTCTTGTGCCTCCCCTAGGTCGACTCAGCCTCAAATGAGTACCCCGGTGCCTGGTGTGTATAAACGTCGCCCGCTGGGGAGACATAGGCGGCCGGGGGCGGTGCTGCCCACCCGCGCACACCCTCGTGTGTCACATTGGCGGCCTTCATAGGTGCTGCGCGCTGACGGCACTTGCCCCGACGGCCTGCCGAGGCTACGCGGGGGATCTTTGCCGTCTTCGAGAATCCACCGGCGGCCGTGACGAGAACCACGATGCGCCTCGCGTTGTGGTTCGCGGAGCAAGCGGCAGGCCGCGTGTAAAACCAGCGCACGACTCGGCGCGAGGAATGGAATCGTCGTCCCCATGAACACCACGGAAGCCACAGGAACGGGGGGCTCCGTCACACCCACCACCACTACCACCACTACCACCACCACTACCACCCACTACCACAACTACCACCCACTACCACCACTCACACCACCACTACCACCACTCACACCACCACTACCACCACCACTACCACCCACTACCACCACTCACACCACCACTACTACCACCACTACCACCACCACCACTACCACCACCACCACCACCACCGCTCACACCACCACTCACACCACCACTCACACCACCACTCACACCATCACTCACACCACCACTCACACCACCACTCACACCATCACTCACACCACCACTCACACCACCACTCACACCTCTACTACCATAACTACCACCACTCACACCATAACTCACACCACCACTACCACCACCACTCACACCTCTACTACCATAACTACCACCACTCACACCACCACTCACACCACCACTCACACCACCACTCACACCACCACTCACACCACCGCTCACACCACCACCACTCACACCTCTACTACCATCACTACCACCGCTCACACCACCACTCACACCAACCACGACCATCACCACCACCTCCCTTCCCGCACGCCCTGCTGTTCATAACGTGTCCGGCCCCGTGGTGGTGGTGGTGGTGTAAGTGCTGTCTGTGGTGGTGGTGGTAGTGTTGTGAGTGGTGGTAGTACAGGTGTGAGCGGTGGTGGTAGTGGTTGGTGTGAGTGGTTGTGTGAGTGGTGGTCGTGGTTGGTGTGAGTGGTGGTAGTGATGGTAGTAGTGGTGTGAGTAGTGGTGGATGGTGTGAGTGGTGGTGGTAGTGGTGGTGTGAGTGGTGTTAGTGGTGGTTGGTGTGAGTGGTGGTGGTAGTGGTGGTTGGTGTAAGTGGTGGTGGTAGTGGTGGTGTGAGTGGTGGTAGTGGTGGTTGGTGTGAGTGGAGATGGTGGTTGATGTAAGTAGTGGTAGTGGTGCTGTGAGTGGTGGTGTTGGTTGGTGTGAGTGGTGGCGGTGGTGGTGGTGTGAGTGGTGATGGTGGTTGATGTAAGTAGTGGTAGTGGTGGTGTGAGTGGTGGTGTTGGTTGGAGTGAGTGGTGGTGTCAGTGGTGGTGTAAGTGGTGGTAGTGGTGGTGGTAGTGGTGGTGTGAGTGGTGGTAGTGGTGGTGTAAGTGGTGGTAGTGGTGGTGTGAGTGGTGGTTGTAGTGGTGGTTGGTGTGAGTGGTGGTGGTAGTGGTGGTTGGTGTAAGTGGTAGTTGAGTAACAGTGTAGGCACTCGTCCACTTGCTGGCACCGTTCCCCCCCCCCACCCACAGCCCCCCACCAACCCACAGCCCCCCACCTACCCACAGCCCCCCCCCCACCCACAGGGCCCCCCATCCCTGCAAACCCCCCACCCACCCACAGCCCCCCCCCCACTTTTCTAAGGGACCAGGAAGGGGTTGCCATTGCATGCCACTGCAGTCGGAATTGTTCAAACACTGTAAAATTTTACGTCGCACTATAAACTTTTACGATGAAGGTCGAATATTCATAGTCTTGCTGTTATTATAATACTACCGATTTACAGGGTCAATAAAAGTAACAAGCAAAGCCTATCTAGCGAGATGGGCTCGTGAGTGTGCGGGATTTTTCTAAATTTATTGTCTGCACAGTTAACTTATTTTATTTTGGGCCGGACAGCTTTCTAATTTTTCGGGTTTTGTTATTGTTCCTGTTGCTTTGCGCTCTTCATTCCAAGGAGTTTCGTGGTAATTCCTCGGGCGCGCGTTCACTCCCCGGGTGAACTGCAAGCGGACCAATCGCGCACGCGAACGAAAGCATCGCCTGCGTGTGCGCCGTACGCGTCGCTATAAAGATTCACCGCCGCGTAGCCTTTAACAGAACTATACGCTCTGGTTCGTTCGGTAAAGTCACGCCTGATGACGGGCGCTTGTTTTGCGACCGAAACGTCGTGTTCTTTTACGTAATTTTTTTCTCCCTACGTGACTTTGCCGAAAGAACCCGAGAGAGTATCGATTCCTGCAGTCACGAAAGCTTCAAATCAAGATTGAACAGAACTGCTGGGGCCAAATGCTGTTCGCGAGTAGCACCTCGGCGCACGAGTCGGTAGACTGCCAGCATCATGCCCGGCCACCTTTGTCTCCCCAGTGCCCGTGTTTGCACATCGCACTCGATGCTCATTTGTGGCTGAGTCGACCTATAGGGGGGGGGTGGGGGGGGAGACCAGGGACCGGTTCAGATAATCGTCACCGTGTCTTGTTGGCCGTGAGCGGGAATCGAACTCGGCTCGCCGCTTGCTTAGCGCTGCCCCCTACACCGCCGCACCCCACGCACGCTCAAGCCTCGAGCGAGCGCACGGCAGCCGAAGCGTGGCCTCGCTGATGAGTCCCGCCGGTGGCGAAGCCCTCCCCACCCCCCCCGCCGCGTCTCCCGTGATCTTGGACTAACCGGCGCAGTTCATCTTGAAATAGCCAACCCGCTGGTCGTAATATCGATACTAATGTTGTTGTTGTTGTTGTTTTTGTTGCCAGCAAATAATGAGAACTCGCAATGAGCATTCGTTGACGTGGCGCGTTAACGAGTGTTCCTCATGCGGCCGCGACGGATTCGCAGCCCGCTGTAGTGATGTTGAAGAGCGCTGCTTAGCGAGGGATTTCCATTCACCGTTCACAAGGGCCTTGAACGCCCCCCTCCCCTCCCCTCCCCCACCACTTTTAGTGAGCCGAGCAATAAGATGAGTTTTATTCGCGAGCCCATAGCTCCCAGGCAGAGACGGGAAGGAACCTCCTCCTCCTCCTTATCCCAGCGCGGTTTACTGCCCAGCCGGTAGTACAATACCGGCCACGCCGCGTCTCCCAAACCCACCCCGCGTCACTGCACCGCCCGTGATGATGATGATGAGCTTTTTAGCTTTGTCACGCGAATTCCTCAAAGTCTAACCGCCAACATTCATGCAAAAAGGCGAAGGTTCCACGTATATATATGCCATACATATGCGCGCGCGTGCGTGTGTGTGTGTACACGTGTGTGTATACACGTGTGTGTGTGTACACGTGTGTGTGTGCACGTGTGTGTGTGTACACGTGTGTGTGTGCACGTGTGTGTACACGTGTGTGTGTGTGTGCACGTGTGTGTGTGTACACGTGTGTGCATACACGTGTGTGTGTGTACACGTGTGTGTGTGCACGTGTGTGTGTGTACACGTGTGTGTGTGCACGTGTGTGTACACGTGTGTGTGTGTGTACACGTGTGTGTGTGTACACGTGTGTGTATACACGTGTGTGTGTGTACACGTGTGTGTGTGTGCACGTGTGTGTGTGTACACGTGTGTGTGTGCATGTGTGTGTACACGTGTGTGTGTGTGCACGTGTGTGTGTGTACACGTGTGTGTGTGCACGTGTGTGTACACGTGTGTCTGTGTACATGTGTGTACACAGACGGTTGGAAACATTTAGGCTGGCCTGCCTACGATCCATCCTGGGTTTAACCAGGCTGGATTGTGTGAGGAGCTCACAAGTCCTTGAAAGATCTGGGCAAAGTCCCATCAGTGAGCTCCTCCGGCAGGCAAGGCTGCGTTGGCTGGGTCATGTAGCCCGCATGCCCAGCCACCACATGCCTAAACAGCTTTTGTTCGGCCGGATCGAGGGGGCTAAACGGGCGCGGCACGGGCTAGAGAAGAGATGGAGTGATGTGGTACAGGAGGACGTGGAGCTGAGTGGACTTGCCGATGACTGGTACCAGCGGTGTCAAGATCGGCCTCAGTGGAGGAGGCTCGTGAAGGACGCTACTGGGCAGTTGGAGGCAGTCGCCCTACAACAACAACGGAGGGCGGAGGAGCGACGCTCACAACAACGAGCGGAGCGCCGGGTGGCTAAAGCACAGCAAGTTGGTACAGTAGGGGGCACAGGTGGTGCATCAGCCAGTCATCTCGGTCATCTCGGTCAGTCGACCCGTGGCACCTGCTGGGTCTGCCCCGTGACCTCCTGCCAGCGGGCGTTCGACACTTCACGTGGCCTCAAGGTGCACTTGGCCTGGCACAAGCGTCGTGGTGACGTCACCGCCACTTAGTGGCGAATGGCGGTTGTTGTTGTGTGTACACGTGTGTGTACGTGTGTGTGTGTGCACGTGTGTGTACACGTGCGTGCGTGTACACGTGTGTGTGTGTACGTGTGTGTGTGTACACGTGTGTGTGTGTGCACGTGTGTGTGTATACGCGTGCGTGTGTGTGTGTGCACGTGTGTGTACACGTGTGTGCGTGTACACGTGTGTGTGTGTACGCGTGCGTGTGTGTACGTGTGTGTGTGTGTGTGCACGTGTGTGTACACGTGTGTGTGTGTGCACGTGTGTGTGTATACGTGTGTGTGTGTGCACGTGTGTGTGTATACGTGTGTGCACGTGTGTGTGTGTGTGTGCACGTGTGCGGGGAGCGATAGTGTAGCGATAAGCGCGCCGCGCTACGAGACCCCAGCGTCCCGAGTTTGATTCCCGCTCACTGCAATCAACAGCAGTTACGATTACTTGAACACGTCCAAGGCGCTCCCCTAGGTCCACTCAACACGACACCAGCACCTGGTGCAGCGTGTCAATATCTCCACCGGAGAGACAAAGGCGGCCCGGGTGTGGTGCTGGCCACCCACCCCCTCGCGTACCGTGGCGGCCTTCGTAGGTGATGCTCACCAAGTGCACCTTCCCCCCCCATGCCCCAGGCTACACGCTGAATACTAATCATAACAAGTGCCACGTGTGCGCCTTGCACGATGAACTCGTCTCTCGACGCACGCGAACCAGACGACCGTGACACGCGCGCGCGCTCGTTCACGCGCTCGTTCGTTCGTCGTCTTCCTAAACACCCTCACATCCCATCCTCCCCCCCCCCCCTTGCTAATTTAAAAAGGAAATTCATCCACGCGAGTAGCATCTGAAAATACGGGGGGGGGGGGGACCCGCTCGCTCGCTCGCTCGCCCCGCCAGGAAACCTCGCTGCGTTGAATTTACGGGGGGGGCGGGAGGGATGGAGGAGGAGGATTGGGGGGGGGGGTGACCGCGCGATCCGGACGCGCGCGTTCGTCTTCAAGACGTCGCGAATCGCTCGGAGCGGCGCATCGAACCATCGCCGCCGCCGACAAATCACGCGGTTTGTTGCAGTTGCAGTTGTTGAATAACGACTCGGTAGAGGAACGAGAAAGGGGGGGGGGGGGGAGCGAGTGCCGTGCGAGAGGAGGTGGTGGCGGTAGTCGGCGCCTTGTAAACGTGACCTCGGCAGCGGCGCTCCATTGACGAGGGCTCACAGCACCGCGACACAAAATGGCGATGGTGGTTTTGGTGCCGGAGGTGGTAATGGTGGTGGTGCTGGTGGTGGTGGTGGTGATTTTGGTGGATACAGACAGTGGGGAGCGGTGGTGTTGCGGTTAGCGCGCTGCGCGACGAACCCAACGACCCGAGTTCGATTCCCGCTCATACACGGGCAACACCAATGACGATTATCTGAGCCGGTCCTGGGCCTCCTCTAGGTCGACTCAGCCTCAAATGAGTACCTGGTGCGGTGTGTAAAGATCGCCACTGGGGAGACAAAGGCGGCCGGGCGTGGTGTTGGTCACCCACCCCCTCGTGCGCCGTTCCGGCCTTCATAGGTGCTCGCAAACAGCACTTGCCCCTTCAGTCTGTTAAGGCTACACGGGGGATATTTGGATATAGACTGAACAGAAACAATCAGGGGGATTATCTGCGCTTGACCATGATGGATCGATCATCAGTTTGTCGAACCAATCTCTCCCGACCGTAGCGGCAGATTCTCAGCACGTCAGTTCAGTCGTTGTACATTTGTTTCTAACCGAATGTTTGCGACTTTGTGTTTAAAGTTGTATATATATGTGTGTGTGTGTGTCTCACGCAAACAATGTGTCACCAGGCATTGAATTTGCCCCTCCGGTCCAGAGACTCGTCTAGCTTGCCGTGCCGAGGAGGCTCCTTTGGCTCTGGCTCCTGGGGATGCGAATGCTTGGGGCCATTGAACGATCGGTGTAGAAATCTGCGCAGCGATCCGTTTACTGTAGATATCCGCGGATTCGCTGTTTCACAATGAACGAAGTTTTGATCTTTTTTTTCCGTCGTGCGATTACGTAAATGTAAAAAGTGCAATGCCGTAATGATTAATCGGGCTGCTTTTGTGCGTAGCTTTATAATTGGAGGCGTTTACAACAAAAAAAGATAGTGACTTGTCAATGTTTATATTCGATTTTGATGCTAAAAATGAGTGTGGTGCCTTTGAAGTGGTAACGTGATGTCTATCGTAAGACGCGTGCTCTGTCGATATCTAGACGGCGCGGGTATTGTGTACAAGTCCAAACATCTACATATAACAATATCAATATTGACATTAACTAAATCTACTCTCGGATAATACGTTTACAAACCATCCTGCGGCCTCGTCATAGTCGTCTGAATGATCACCAGGCGCGCTCTGTCCACGGTGAGATGGAGTAAGCCCGACCTGCCCACGCTTTCATCACCATCGCGTCAGCCCACAGTGATCATATCTCATCGTTCCATCTCCGCGTCAGGCGTCCTCTCGGTCGAAGTTCGTTTTGAATCCAGATTGAAAACGAATCATCGTCAATCTAGAGATTTAAAACGTATTTCTGTAGAGGTGTGTTGTGTTGTCTTTTGTTTGTTGTTCTTCCCCCGCACCTCCGATTAGCTACGTACGACTACGTACGGTGCGAAAGAAGTTCAACACACATGTTTGTCTTGGTGTGTGTCTCGCTCGGCGTGGCTGTGTGTGTGTGTCTCTCTCTGCAAGTGTGTCTGCCTATGCTGGCCCCGTGTCTGTGTTTTATCATTCATTCTTACCTGACGATGGTTGCTTGTGTTGCAACCGAAACGTCGTATTCTATTGTTATTTTATTTTCTACGTGACTTTACCGAAAG